>NC_081412.1:595567257-595837257 GCF_030272615.1 Cryptomeria japonica | reverse complement strand
ATGATGGTAAGGCACTACTTAAGAAATCGTGCATAGAAATCCGTCGTAAATGATATCTCAAAAGTGTTAGTGAAGGAAGAATGAAAGGTCACAATTCCTAGATAATGCTGAGAACCAGTCTCTGAAATCAAGGTGTTGTGCTTTGTGAAGTGTACCTATACCTGCAAACACAATGCACTCAATAAATCATTACAAGAAATGGTTAGTGAATTAAATCAAAGAAAGACAAAACCATAGCTAAGCGATCTATCACCTCCTAGTAAATGCGAGTATGAATTTTGCTCTCAGATCTTGGTATGCAAACTCCAATGACTTGACTACACTTAAATGGAGGATTTAAATGATGAATATGCATGATCTAGCATGATAATATGATTAAGCTATATGGTTCTATGATTATGCTAAGAAATAAGCTAAGGTTTAAGCTAAAATAAACATGATAACATTGCTAAAATGATAAACTAGAAGCTAGATGTCTATAGTAACAATGCATGAATGCAAATGAGATGGATATGAATGATGGATCCTTTGAGCTCCAAAATGGGGTCTATTTATAGGATTTCCCAAGGTCAGGGGTGATGTGGCATGAATCAACGGTCGAGATTTGATCTGAAGATATCAAGGGTTAAAATGGAGGTGGGTTGAGAAGAGGTTGGATGAAAGGGGACAATTGGTGGTAGGTAGGAAAAGGGGTTGGTTGGAAGGGAACACTTGGTGATAAGTGTCAAGGAGCTTTGCTCATGAGAGGGCAAAGTGTCCAAGGAAAGAGAACATGGTGGTTAGGATGTGCAAGCTAGGATGGGGTTAAAAAAACCCAGGGTTAGATGGAATGGGTTAGGTTTAGGAGTGGTTAGGTTAGGTGGTTAAATGTTAGGAGAATTTGAATTTAAAAATTCAAATAATAGGAAAAAGGATAATTAATTTCAACAACTCGTGAATTTGATTTGTTTTAATTAATTATGTGATTTTAGAAGAAATGAATTTGGTGGGGGGGAATTAATTAATTTGAATTAATTAATTAAAGGGGATTATTGAAATGAACCTATTAAGTAAATCCTTAGATTTATTAATAAGTAGATGAATGGGGGAATTTAATCAAATTGCTAATGAATTCAATTAAAGTGGGAAGGAGGATTAATTACATAATTGCTTATTTAATTAATTATCTTTAGACCATTTTTAGGTGTATACATTTTGCCCCTCTTTGAAGCGAGGTGTGATGACACATTGATTCAAAGAATAATTTTGTTTTGATATTGATATTGATTCAATAGGATGCCCCAGACCTTGATTGATAAATTGTGGTATGATTATGCCCCCTTGGGAGATCAATTGAGATAATTGAATTGCTGGAGTGATTGGATGATTGCAGAATTGATGTCCCGATTAGAAAAGATTCGATTCTGCAACATTGATTGATGCAAGTGCGAGTTCTTTGGTCATGATTATTGATAAGGTTTGATAAATCTTGATTGATAAGATAAGATTGATTCAATTTGATAAGATCTAGATTTAGTCTAGTTTCAAGAAAGATATATCTCATATAAGACAAAGATGATCAGAAGCGTCTGGTTTCAGGAATGATATATCTTGTATAAGACTTGATCAAAAGCGTCTAGTTTCAGGAAAGATATATCCTGTATAAAACATGATAAAATAGATCAGATGCGATCGATTGATAGAATGGATAAAGTTGATTAGATAAAGAACTGACATTTTGTTGATATCAAGTTGCTGAATTGATTTAGATATGTTGATGTTGGTGCATTTGAGGGGGTAGCATAATATTTTTGCTGGGTTGACAATATCTGGAGAGAGATGAGTCGTGATTTTGATTGTGTATACACTTATGATAATATATTGATGATTCCTGCAATAGATTTGACCTTGGATAAAAGGAGCTTTTGTGATCCCATGCAAGAATGAAATGCAAGCTAAATGCCAATGCGAATGCTAATGAAATGAAAAGCTATGATCAGACCAATCATTGGGTTATTGCTTTATGTTGTCATCACTGAGCTTTTGAAATGTGGGAAGTGAGTGCAAACATTGATGGTATAATTAAACCATGATGACCTAAGCACTATTTTCTTGGTTTTTGATATTGCAAGTTAACACAAGCATCGAGGTATAATTAAACCAAGATGACATGTGTGTTGCTTACATAAAACAGGCAGTATTAACCATTGGTATATGCAAATCGGAAATGTCTTAGATGATACGCCGATGATCATGTCATGAGATAAATTTGCACCTACTAATGATTAATTTACAGACAACAGACAAGAAAAATATCATCTTCCTTCATTGTTCCTATAGTCAAAGACATCCTAGAGGTACTCAGAAATCATGATAGTGAAAATCAAGATAATAAAGTTGAACCAAAGTGCTGAAGAAGTATCCAAGATATCATCCATTAAAAATGCGTTTGATGTGCTTAGACTGACGTGTGATAGCTTGATGGTTAACAATTTGATTTCATGTTCAATGTTGGATGTGTCTCAGTGTTTTCACTTGATAAGTGTTGTCTAACTATTGGTTTACCTATTTGATTAAGCTCAAAATGATCAAAAGTTTTGCCCCCAGCTAGGTGTAGGATTTTGCCCCAAGCCTAGAAACAAAATTGTTGTGATATACCCAATGATCCAAACCATGGTGAGAGAGCAGCTGCGATGCCTATGTATGTACAAAAGCTTTATAATGGACATGGATAGTGCTAAATGCAAGCAGAAAAATGCATGAACTAATAGATGGAAGAGCTAGCTAATAGATAGCACCTATTTGCCAGGTTTTCACCATCTATTTTTATTGCACTTTTTCTCTTTTTTTTTTTTTTTTTTTTGCGTTTTCACTGTTTTTTATTTTTCTGATTTTTCACTGTTTTTTTATTTTTTTGATTTTTCACTGTTTTTTATTTTTTTGATTTTTCACTATTTTTTATTTTTCTAGACATAAAACTTCTTCAGATGCATGCTATTCATTGGTTCCTCAAGCTGATCCCCGTCTTGTGTTGATAGATAATATGCTCATGACCCAAATACTGCTGTGACCACAAATGGTCCTAACCAATTTGGTTCAAACTTTCCTTTCTTTTCTTGGTCTACCTGATTGCGTGGATTTTCTTTTAGTACTAGTTCTCCAACTTGAAAGACTCATGGTTTGACCCTATGCTTATAACTTTGGCACATTCTTTGCTGATATACCTTCAGATGATCAAAGGAATTTTGTCTTCGTTCATGGATCAATTCTAACTCCTACAGTTTAGATACTCGTTGTTCTTCATCTCGGATAAGATCTTTTAATGATACACATAGAGAAGGTATCTCTACTTCAATGGGCAATATTGTTTCTAATCCATAGACAAGAGAGAAAGGTGTGGCACCTGTAGGTGTGTGGATACTAGCACGATAGGCCCATAGAGAAGGGTTTAATTGAACATGCCAATCTTTGCCAGCATCATTCACTATCTTTTTAAGGATTTTCAGAATAGTTTTGTTTGATGCTTGTGCTTGTCCATTTCCTTGTGGATAGTAGGGTATGGAGAATCTATGTTGGATCTTGAATTTCTCACATAGCTCTTGTACATCCTTATTCTTGAATGGTCGCCCATCATCAGTGATAATGGTCATGGGTATTCCATAGCAACAGATGATGTAGTTTAGGATAAATGCAGTAATTTGTTTTCCTGTGATATTGATGAGAGGTACCACCTCAATCCATTTTGTGAAATATTCTGTAGCTACAAGGATGAATTTGTGACCGTTGGATGAAGAAGGATTTATCTTTCCCACTAGATCAAGACCCCATTGGCAGAAAGGCCAAGATGTTACTAAAGCATGAAGTTCTTGTGCTGGTGCATGGATCAAATTTCCATGGATCTAACATTGTTTGCATGTTCTAGCTATCTGAAAAGAATCATGTTCCATAGTCGGCCAATAATAGCCCAAGCATATGAGTTTTTTCGAAAGGGTAAGACCACTTGAATGAGTTCCACAAATGTTGTTATGGACTTCATGTAAGGCCTTCTCAAATTCTTCTTGTTCAAGACATCTTAAAAGAGTACCGTCTAGACCTTATTTAAATAGGGTATTTGCGATGAGAATATAATGGGAGGATTGGTGAATAAAGTTTCTCTTTTGGTTCTTCGATAGGTCGGGAGGTAGGGGGTTATCTTTCAGGTATGTGTAAGTTTGGCCATAGCAGGAGTAATTATGTCCAATGAGTTGATAGATGGTTTGGGAATTAGGACAATTAGGAGAAGGGTAAGACAACTCTTCAACCAGGAATTCATAATGCTCTTGATTTTCCTATGTCTGTAATAGAGAAGCAAGTGTTTCCATGGCATCTGCTGCGTTATTATCAATTCTTGGAATTTGTTCAAAAGTGATTTCAAAAAAATATTTCTTGAAATCATCCACCATCTTTTTATAAGGCATGAGTTTGTCATCTTTTGTTTGATAGTCATCATTAATTTGATTGATGATGAGCTGAGAGTCTCCAAAGACCTTAAGTTGTGTAATGTTCCATTCTACAGCCATTTTGATACCTGTAACCAATGCTTCATACTCTCCTATATTATTTGTGCATGGAAAGCTTAATTTGTATGCTTTCGGGATTGTATGACCTGTGGTGTGATGAGTAAAATACCTACTCTTGATCCATGTTGTGTATATGAACCATCAAAGTATAGTTACCATGTTTTTGTTGTGACTATTAAGATATCAACATCGGGAAATTCAATCCGTAAAGGATGATCAACTTGAAGTGGTGCCTCTACTAGTTGGTCTGCAATGACTTGTCCTTTTATAGCTTTCCTATCAACATACTCAATATCAAACTCACTTAGGATCATGATCCATTTTTCTAATCGTCCTGTTAATGTTGCCTTGCTGAGTAAATATTTTGGAGGATCGATTTTAGCTATTAACTTGATGGAGTGAGATAGGAGATAGTGTTGTAATTTTTGAGAAGCAAAAACTACTGCTAAGCATGCTTTTTCTATTGGTGAATAGTTGACCTCATATCCTACTAATGTTCTGCTGATGTAGTAGATAGCTCATTCTTTTCCTTCATTATCCTGTTGTGCAAGCAAAACTCCTAGTGATGCTTCGGTGATCGATACATAGAGTAATAATGGTTTTCCAAGAATTGGTGACATTAGGATGGGTGGTTGCATGAGATATGCCTTGATCTTTTTGAATGCATCCTCACATTGATTGTCCCATTTGAAATGAATATTTTTATGCAATAGATGAGTAAATGGTTGACATTTATGTGCTAGCTGAGCAACAAATCTTTTGATTGACTGGAGTCTTCCTTGGAGTGATCTGAGTTGATTGATATTCTTGGGAGATGTCATTTCCATGATTTCTTTTACCTTAGTTGGATCTACTTCGATACCTCTAGCTGAAAAAATGTATCCCAATAGCTTGCCTGAAGTAACGCCAAAGGCACATTTCTTAGGGTTTAGCCATAGCTTGTATTTTTCTAACCTGTCAAAGATCTTTTCCAGTATCTCTATATGTTCTTCCCTATTGTATGATTTAGCTAAAATGTGATCCACATATCTTCCATGAATGTATGCATCATGTCATGAAATATAGTTGTCATAGCTCTTTGGTATGTAGCACCTGCATTCTTTAATCCAAAAGGCATGACGTTCCAGCAGAAAGTACCCCATGGGCATGTGAAAGCTATCTTTTCTTGATCTTCAGGTGCTATTTTGATCTGATTGTATCCAGAGAAATCATCCATTGGAGAGAACATGGAGTGTCCAACAGTTAAATCTACAATGATGTCAATGTTAGGCAGAGGAAAATCATCCTTTAGACAAGCATTATTAAGATCTCTAAAGTCTGTGCATGTTCTGATGCTTTTATCAGGCTTTGAAATAGGAAAAATGTTGGATACCCATTGAGGATAGGCAATAGGTCTGATGAATCCGACATCCAATAATTTCTTGAGTTCTGCTTTGACTAGAATAGCGATATGCGGATGCATTTTCCTTCAATTCTGTTTGATTGGTTTGGCTTCTAGATTGACATTTCGGTGATGCATAATAATCTCTAGATCCAACCCTGGCATGTCTGCATATGACCAGGAAAAATTGATTTGCCTTCATTTGAAAAATTCCATATATTGTTGCATTTCTTTTTCTGATAGAGAAGTTACTGGATGAAGAATCTTTGGTTGCTCTGTTGTGCCAATGTTAACTGCCTCTGTTGGTTCGATCAAAATGGATGACCTTTCTTGATAGTGCTTAGGTAAAGTGTCAAATCTCCCATCTTCCGGTGCCTCAAGGAGGTTTTAAGGAGGTTTTGGTCTAATGTTGCCAAGAAATGGTTTTCAGCATTAGACCTGCTATTTTTTTTATTTTTTTTCATTTTTGCAACTAGGAGATTTGGCACCCACTTGACTAGAAGATGCGTTGCTGAAATTCCTAGTGGAAGTTGTTATGGGTTTGATTGCATTAAGATATACAGATATGGCATGGTCATTTGGAAAGGTGTCAATGGCAATATGTCCTTCATTTTCCCAATCAATAAGTTCAGGGTGGAGTAGAGGCAAGGGATCATTAGGTTGAGATGTTTCAAGGGTATTAAGGGTCATGATAGATGTGTCAAAGTTTTCAATATGTGTTTTGATGTCTAGAATGGTACTCTCATCAGAATGACCTTGTATAAGAAAATCCTGATCGTCCTTGATTAAATGTGATCCTAATTCAAGTGAACTAGGTCCTGATGTTTGTCCTGCATATGTGTGAACTACATCAACTTCTACATCTCCTTCAAAGCAATTTTCTTCAGCTGAGTCTTTAGAATGATAGGAATCCCATTCCCATTCATTAGAATCTGTCTCACTGATAGCTTGCAATCTACAAATTTGATCATATAGCATTTCTTCTGTTATTCTTAATATATCTTATCTTCTTTCATATTCAGCTTCTTCTAGACTGAGATTGAGTTGTGTCAACCTTGTTATGAGCTCTCCTAGATTTTTATTAGGATCATGTTTGTTTTGATTTAGATTTAATGCTGCTTGAGAGGTGCTTTTGGTCTATTTTTCTTATTGATTTGAAGCTTGCTTATTTTCCCATTTCATTGTTTGTGCTTGTTGCTCCCTTTCAATGGCAAGTTGTTCTTGTTTGTTTTCATATTACTCTTGTTGTTGACTAAAATGTGTATCTTCTGGTAAATTAACTTGTCCATACCCTAAGCCTGCTTTGTCTATAGCCTGTTGAGTGTAAGCTTGGATAGGTTCTGAGATACCTTCTTTTCTTTTCCCTATAGGACCGATTACAGTGTATCCCATCTTTCTGAGAATGTTAAATCCTTTTCCATACTTTTCTGTAGGTATGCAGACATTGTTGATCTTTTGTTGAAATTCTTCATCCTTGTATAGCCACTATAGTATATCTTTGTCTTCTGTTTCCTCTGATAAGGTCCCAACACTAACAAATGCTCCATCAAATATTAGAAGATGTTTTACAATTGGTTTTTGTTTAGGGTTTGATGGTTTCTCCAAGGATTTAGCAGAAAATGGTATTTGTGATATCGATTATTCTCCATTCCTTCGATCTCTTAGCTGCATTTGTTTTTCCATACTTGACAAAATAGAGGCAAATGATTATTCCTTGGATTGTGTGTTTGAAGATGATGCCTTCCTATTATGAGGAATAATGACCTCTTGAGCTATTTTTAGATTGCTGCAATATTGAAAAGGATTTGAATCTGTAGAGATAGTGATTTCCTCTCCATTGTATGGAAATTTTACACACTGATGGTATGTTGATGGGACAACTTGCAAGTCATGGATCCATGGTCTCCCTAGGAGTATATTATATGATAAGTCCAAGTCTAGAACTTGGCATGCTGTGTTTTTCTGCAAAGGTCCTACTTTAATGGGTAATATCACCACTCCTTTGGAGGAACGTTCTTCTTCATCATAGGCTTTTATAGTGATCCTTTTTCGGGGATCAATTGCATCTTCTGAATAACCTAGAGCACGAACAAGACTCAATGAACAAATGTTTAGGCCAACTCCTCCATCTATTAGGACACATTTAATGCACGTTTTATGAATGATGACTTCGATATGTAGGGGAGCATTGTGGGGATGTTGCAAGGACATGCCATCTTCTTTAGTGAATGCTAAGTAGTGAGGGGTTGTGAGGTGTCCCACCATGGTTTGGAATTGATCAATATCAAGATCTTTGGACACTATTGTATCTACTAATGCTTGTTCAAGAATTTCTTTGTGTGCATGTGAAAGCTTTAAAAGTTCTAAGATAGATATTTGTGCACGTGTTTTCTGTAGCTGCTCCACTAGGCTATATTTTTTTGTAGTGGATGATGTGTTAGGGGTAGGACCCGAAAAAATTACTTTGGCTTTTCTTCTTGTGATAGCATGAGCAGGTTCTTGATTTTGCTTTTCTTTAACTACAATCATGTTTACCACATTATCATATGTATGAGCGTAGTTTACCTTTGCTTTACCCTTACCATTGTTTGTTGTTGATGATTCACCTTTCTCATAGTTTGGAAGTGGAGTTTTAAAAGTTGTATGAGATTCATTTGTTGTATGTCCATCTACTATTATTACTCCATTATCAATCATATCTTGGATGACATGTTTCAATCACTGACAAGTATCAGTGTGATGTCCCTTGTTTCGATGGAAATTGCAATAATGGTTATCATTCCACCAAGGTGGTTTTACTTGAGGTTCATAGTTCCTTTCTTTTGGAAAAGTGATCAATTTGTTTGCGAGAAAGTGTCTTTAGTGCTGACCCAAGGGGTTCACCAATGTTTGTAAATTGTCTTGAAAAGAAATTTTTGATAGTTGCTTTTTGGTGATGGTTGTTTTGTTGAGCCGCTATTGAGTGAGTAGATAGATTTAAAACTAGTTGTTTTGGTTTTACATTGTTGTTGTCTACTATTCCATCATTGACGATATTTTGATTTCTATTCCAAAACTTTGGTTTATCATTGTGATTATCGTTATTGTTGTTGTTGTTAGGAGGATGGACTCCTTCTTTATATATTTTCAATTCACCATTCTTTATCATGACTTCCTCCATTTTGATTCCATTATCAATCATTTTTCTGAAGCTTTGATTTCCTTGCATTTTTAAAAAGTAACTCATTTGATCATTTAAGTTGTCAATAAATATGTCCATTTTTTCATATTTTGGCACTGTACGAGGATATCGCGAGGCTAACCATCTCCATTGTTGTAAGAATGTCATGAAAGCTTCTCCATCTTTTTGTTTGGCGTTACATAGGTCTAGCATTGTTATTTTATGTTGTATCTTGTAAGAGTATTGTGAAACAAACCTATCCACCAATTCTGAGAATGATCTAATTCCAGGTGAAAGTTTGGAGAACCATTCCATAGCTAGTCTAGTTAAGATTTTTGGAAATAATCTCATTAAGTAGGTATCCTCATGTGCAAACTCCATACTCATTGTGAAAAATTCTCGTATGTGCTCTTGAGGGTCAGTGCTTCCATCATATTTTTAGTATCTAGGAGTTTCACAACCTATAGGAAATTCTATCATGTTTAGATTTATGTCGAATGGATAAGGACATATTTCTTGAAGTGAATATCTTCTAACATTTCCTCTCTGCATATCTTGAATTTGTGTTTGCATTGTTTGTAGTTGTTGTGTGAGAGTTGTGATAGGATTATCAACATGATTTGTTCTCATATAACCATGATTTTGCATTCTAGGAGGATCTGGATCTCTTCTTGTTTCATCTCTAGTCCTTGTATCTTTGTTAGACTGAATGTTATTCAGAATTTCTACTTCATCTCTTTTGGGAACATAAGTTTCTTCATTTGTTTTGGTGTTATCAGGAATTGATGTGTTATTCATTTTGAGACCAATAATATCCTCATATTTTTCATTATTAGGGGGAGGATCACTTTTCTTTTGTGTTAATTTGTTCACATCAAAGTCTTCGGGGAGTGTAGCACCAAATTTTGCTAACATTAGGAAATATTTTTCTTTTTCCTCCAACAATTTTTGCATAAATTTGTCAAATTGGGGATCTCTTTTGATGTCTCTGATATTTTGTTTTGTTATTTCTCCTTCAACTTGTATTTCATCTTCATGTTCCATGTTTCTATGATCTTCAGTTATTTCTAACGTTTTGATTTCTGTCTCTACGATTTTTCATCTTCGAGCCCTAGTTAAAATGGGCATACATGTGTGTTATATATTGTGCTAGGATTTGATTGTCTAACAAGTTGTTTTGATAAGGGATCAAATATCAAGGTAAATATGATAGAGTGATATGACACTAAAAGAGGATTCAAGTGTTTAAAGGTTTGCAAGTTTTTTAATCTTCAGTTTTGGAGTGCAATGGTGATTTTGATAAGAATCAAGTCTAGTAGGAACGATATATCCTACAATGTGGGACAAGATTATCTTGACCAAACATTTCAGTTTCATGATAGAGGATGATAGATCCTGATGAGAAACTATGTTTGAGTGATCAGTTTACCAAATAGGGTGATAACACACTTTGAGATGTTTAGATTTTGAACTTGTTGAGGGTTAGCACTTGAAAATATTAAGGTGTATATTTTTTGAAGTTTGATTTTTTACGGATGATAACTTGATCAAGTGAACCAAAGCGACAATCTAAACACAAGAGACAAATTAATAGGTGTTTATGTTTACTGCAAATTGATCAGGCATAAATGACAAATCTAAAACAGGCATGTAGGACACAACTCTAGATTGACAAATGCAGAGTTTTGTACGATAGGATATGCAGTTTAGAACGACAAAATATACTAGACCATATGATAGACCAGAAATTTCATTTAAAGAGCAGAGGCTCGGATGACAAACCTTTCTAAACCATACAAAAAATAGGTGACTCATACGACACATAATACTACGTAATACGACAAAATATTTTATGAAAACAGGTTTGTACGAAAGAGAACCTAAATCGTATGACAAATAACAGAGCAGAGATAAAAAAAATTGTTTGGTTGAATTTTGATAACTAAAGTTTAATGTTTTGCTTATGTTTTCTAGTTTTGGATGTTTGGTTTGTCAATTTAAGGATGAATACACAACAAACACATGATATGATAAGTGACTCCAAGCATGCTAAACCCTAAGGAAGTTGGCTGAGAATGAAAAACTTTTCTTGCTGACTTAGGTACACACCCAATAGCTAATCAGAATATGGCTGCTGCGCATCATGCAATGGATTCTCAATGCCGTATTATCCGACTCCAAATGCTAATGGGGGCACGATATGACAAGTATCTTGGGAGAGTTACTATCTTTCTTGCACAAAGATTATCACCCTTTCGGAGGTGAATCAAGTAGCTTGTATTTTAACTTGGAACTAGTAAAGGATCCGTTTGGCGCATCGAGGTATAAACTCAATTAAGAGGTCTCCTAGCCTTGAAAACGAAGGTTTGCTATACCCGAAGGTACAGAGGAGAGCTATTCTCAAGCATTGTCGTTGCTTGATTTTCATCAAATCACGTTTATTTTATAGTGGGTTGGATTACTTTGTGTTTAGCCATTCCCACTTAGGTCGTTCCCCTCACACTGACCATAATGGCTTTAAGAGTTTTTAAGCTCCTCGGGAGGGCAGGCCTGCAAAAGAAATGCACTAATAAAAGTAAAAGATGAGTCTCACTTTCTGATCACCTAAGAAAGGTGAGAGAATACTCACCTATCATCACAATAACATAAGACATGATGGTTCATTTCCCTTAGCAAAATTTAAATATGGCTAGAAAACTTAAATGAATACACAAAGTTTAGTCGAATTCATAGGCAACCTACAAAATAGATTCATTAGTAGTCTTGATTGGTTTTTGAATTTGGTCTTTGACAAACATATCTTTGACAACGTCCTGCAAAACTTGTTAGGCACACACAAGAAGTCAACATTGTGGTTGATAAGGAAACAACTGAGAAGAGAGATGTGGCAACTGAGCCACCGACAGGAAACATTGCAGTTGAGACAAATGTTGAGGATACAGTTGGAAACATTGAGATTGGGATTGAAACACATAGTGGACAATCAACTGATCCCCTGGATACTAAAAAGATAGATGCTATTGATGTACACACTGAAAAACCTACTGAGCAACCAACTACTAATAAATCTATTGAGATACTGGCAGTAGCCAATTTAGAGGTACATACAGAGAAATTGGTAGAAAACACTAAGACAGAATCAGAGAAAATGACAGTGGAAAACTCAGAGAAATAGATAGAAGTACACATTGAAAAACTTGAAGAGAAGAAGGATGAGGTAAAAGATAATGCAGAGACAGTGCCATCGACAACAACTGAGAAACCCAAACCATTGCTTGTAGAGATGCAAACTCAAAATGACCTACCAGAGGTCACCATAAGCAAAGAGGTTACTCTCACTGGCGGATTACAAATTGTTAAGGCAATTAGTCAATCATCTGGTTCTCCACTGACATATTTTAGACTGACCAATATAACAGAGGTATTACTAGATTCCATTAAGAAAATAACAGATTGAAATACACTTGCATATAAGGCAATTGATGATACTATTCCAATTTTAAAATTGATAGCACCTAAGTGCAATGTAGAAAATAAAGATTCTTTGAGCCAATTAGACACATTGTCTAAGTACATAACCGACAATCTACTAACAATTGATCAGATCAATGAGGAGACTTTTAGTGAGAAAATGAATAAAGAGAAAGAAAAATTATTTGCAGAGTCAATAAACAGATGTAAGGAACACATTGATACATTATTACCAGCACTGGGAAAGACAATAATGGACAATAATGGACTTAAAGAAATTGTATAGGGATTCATGTAAAACTAACATTTTGACAGAGGATATAGATAAAGAGACCAACAGAGCACAAAAGGAAATAAATGATATTGTTGATAATATAATAGGTTCATCAGAACCCATATCAGTAATAGAGTAGGAAATTGCAGGCTTTGAAGAGAAAATTAAAAAATTTGAAAAAGATAAGGAGATATTAAAATTTAAGGCTAAGGAAATGAAGTCCAGACTAGGGTCGAAACTAGACATCCTCATCTCTTTGAGAAAAGAGATTTATGAGGTTCTTGTTCTAGGACTTAAGACACCGGAAGAGAAAATGCACATACTCACTGGTACCATCCAAAGGATAGAAGAAGCACTAAAGGATAGTGAAAGGTTCACTAACAGCTTGAATTTTGCATTAGTGGATCTATATCAGATTGTAACCCACCGGTTACAGGGATCTAGACAAGAACTACACTCAATTGACATTAATTGATAGCCTTTGTCATTGATGCCAACGGAGGAGTAGTAGAGGATGAGATAAAAGGGAGTAGTAGGATGAAGAAAATGACTGACAGAAGACATCATCTGCTCAGGGGGAGCACATAGTTTTGGTAAGATTTTTGGACAACACTTTTGGATACAATTTTGACTTTTTCTCATGAGTGTTGCCATCAATGCCAAAGGGGGAGATTATTGGAAAATGCACACTCTAATGAGAAATTGTAGGTAATTGAAGTTATTGTCATTGATGGCAACCTTGCAATCATATGGCACCGGCAAGCACTGAAACCGATAGACTCTACACCAGCAGTGACAAGATGATTACTGCCACCCTGGCCGACAAGATTTTGTTTATTGCATAATGTATTTAATTGTAATATATTTTTGTAAGTCGACAAGGCATATTGTAATAAGGGTCATATATAAGTATGAGATCTTGTAGAACATTAAAAAGAAGAAGTAAGATGTGAAAAAGGATGATATAATGTGCGAATATTAAGGTAGATTTTGAAGTAAGGTTTGTGGTTATTACAAGAGCTTAAACCGGTATTGAACCAGGCATAGCAGATGCTTTTTGTAGCAGTACATCACATTGGATTTCTATAATCTACTTTTGTAAGTCAGTGAGACTTCCTTTGTAATTGAGCAGTGAGCCTTCCTACATGTGCAAGCCCCACTTTTGTAAGTAACATTCACTTATTGGCCAGTGAAAGAATATTGTGGGTCACAAATCCCACTGAGGTTTTTCCCACACCAGGTTTCCTCACCAAAAATATTGTGTTATGGTGTGCTTTCTATGTTGTGTTTTTTGTTCTTATTTGCTCCATTAATTTTGGTTTACCGGTACACTGTTTTGGAATGCAATTCACTTAATAAATTCAGAAAATCCATACATCGGTTAGATACTGATTCACCCCCCACCACCCCCCCCCCCCCCCAACTCAGTATCTTTGGGAATCCTAACATAGAGGATGTTAGTTATGATGAAGAAGAGTAGACTATTGAAGGAAGAGAGTAATAAAATCAATGAAGACTTGATCAAAGAGAAGAGAGGTTCATCAAATCTATTACCAGGTTAATCTTGAAGCCCCATTTTGACCCTCCAAATTTTAAATGATGAATAAATGCAGAAGAGTTGTTGGATTGAATTAATGAAATGGAAAAATATTTTGAATATGAGAATACATAAGAAGATCAAAAGGTCAATGCATGCACCAAATTGAAGGGGCACACATCTCTATTGTGGCATCACCTGCAAAAAGATAGACAACTAAGAGAGAAGGATAAAATAAAATTATGAGATCAAATGGTTACAAAAATTAAGTCAAATTTTTAGCAAACTACCAAATTAGTTTGTTTAGAAAGCTCCAAAATTTGAAGAAAAAGGAGAGCATTGTTGAGGAGTAAACCAAATAATTTTAATAGTTAAGTATAAGAGCCGGTCATGTAGAATATGACATCGAGCAAATTTCAAGATATTTAATGGCCTATACATATCCATCCAAGATGAGATAAATCTAATTAATATCAATATACCTTCAAAGTGAAAGAGAAACTTAATTAGAAGCAACAAAATAACTCCTAGGGTAGAGGCATATTTTCACATGGAATAATATTACCAAATAGTGATAGAGGCTTTCAAAACAAGAAAGAGGAACAAAGCACATAAAGTGTAAGTACAAAATAAGGTAAGGGAAGAGGCAATTTCCCTAGCAGAAGAGGAGAATACTCTCATAGAAGAGGGTGATTTGGAAGAGGTAGAGGAAGAAGTTTCAGTGGCACATGTTTTCAATGTGGCTAAAAGAGACATCGAACATTTGAATGTCCACAAATCCAACCTGATGGAAGTAGAGGAAAGGAGGCAAGAGTGCATGTAGCACAATTTAAAAATAACAAGGAGACCACTAAGCATGGAGAAGACCCTGAATATGGAGAATCATTGATATTGCAAAAAGTGTTGTTGAATCTAGAAAAGGAGAATTTGAAACCAATCCATAGGCAAAATTTATTTCAAACACTTGGTGTAAGGTAAATGAAAAATGTTGCCAAGTTATTGTAGACAACAATAGCACCGATCATATTGTGTTGGAGGAAATGGTAAGAAAGATGAAATTAAAAAGAATTAAGAATCCAAATCCATATAGAGTTTCATAGTTGCAAAAGGAGCATCACTTATTGGTGAATGAACTATGTTTGGTGAGTTTCCAGATTGGAAACTACAAGAATGAAATCAAGAAGGATGGAAGTGTTAGGCCCAATATGGAAAGCTAATGTACTGAGAGGGGAGGGGTGAATCAATACTTCAAATCTTTTCTTCAACAATAACTTTACTATTATGTATAAACCAAGAACAACTGTAACATAATATAATGCTAAAACAAATAAATAACAATCATACATGATTCACTCCATAACACATATATTTTGGTTATGCAGAAACTCCTTGTTAGAGAGAAAAACTGCAGTGGGGATGGCACCCACAACTTCACTACTGCAATAATAAAGGTTGCTTGGTTAGAGCTACATTTTTAGCTATTTTTTATAGCTTACCCTATTAGGAGTATCAAGATCTTTAGATCTACCTTGCTAAAGGATTTTACAACACTTATTCTAAATGTTGCACCTAGTTAAAGGCTTTACAATTTATAGACTTTGTTAGAGTCTTTTACCCTATTAAAGGTTTCTCTTACAACTCAAAATATTACAATCAAAATCTTACAAAATATCTGCAACTTCACATCTGAAATGTTATAGCAGATTCTACATGCTCAAAATGATATTACTTTGCTTATAGCATACCTCAGTAATCCATATATTAACTCGGTAAACCTTTCTTTTTACTTTGTTTCTTGACTGTTCTCTGAAATCCTTCTCGGTGACCTCTTTTTATCTCTGTCAATCGTAACAGTCATAACACTTAGTGCTTTCCCATGATCTTTGCTTTTCACATATGTCTTGCTTCACACACCTGCACACTCACACTTTTAATCCTCAATTCATGCTATATAAATAGATCTCTTGTAACGATGATCTTGTCCATGCTTCGATCTTACAAACATGATCATTAAATGAATAACCATACAAAATTATTTCATTGGATAGATGACCTCAAAATCATATAAAATCTATAAGTGCAATTTCCAATGTGATAACAGTTACTTGGTCCTCAATCTTTGTAACATGTTTCCCATATGTGTCTAGGTTCAATGAATCTAGTAACACATTTCACTTGGTGTGTATTAACTTGGTATACCATCATTGCTACTCGGTAGTCATAGAACATTACTCAGTAGACTGCTTGGTGCATACTGGACTTTGTGGCTTGTAACTTCTGTAATCGACTGCTCTGTGCTTACCGACTGAATATTTCGATGGTATTAATCGACTAGAGTTTATAGAATGACTTTGGATATAAAACTAATGACAACTTAGTAAATAGTAACAATCTCCCCTTTTGACATTTAGTTTTGAAATGTTTGACAAAACTTCTTCCAAAGTCATAACTCAAAAATCTATATATTAACAAAATTTGACTAAACTGATAGTATATACAATTGTCAATTAAATAGTATACTCAGATATACTCCCCTTATCAATATACTATACATAACTCTGATTATGCATGCTCTATGATCAATATTTTGTATTCACTAATCGGTTCACTTCTCCCACTGTCAAAATTATTTGTATATTCTGATATGCTGAACTACTCGGTATACACTACAATACACTATACTCCCCCTTTTTGACAAACATCAAAACTAGTTACCACTCAGTGGAGGCAACTAGTAAAAAATGGATTTATACTTTGTTTTGGCATCGGTGAGAGTGACAGAGAGTGCATCCTTGACACTATCCATGAGTGAATTCGGAGCTGTTATGTCAACTAACAGTGAAATCAGTCCATCTAAAGTGCTTCCCTCTGGTTGAGTGGATAAGGAGGTAGCCTTGTTGATTTGTTCTTGGACTGAGGACAAGTGTGGAATGAATAAGGTTTGAAGAGTCATAATATCCATTCTTATTTTGTTCTCTTCATTCCTAAGTTCCAATTGTTGAGCCATGAGCGTTTGTAACTTGGTATAGAAATTCTGAATATAATTTGGCCCAATGGCCAATTTATTTGAGAGGTCAGTGATCTCTTTCTCAATCACTTCTATTTTATTTTTGATGTCTTTAATGAATAAAGAAAATGTACAAAGTTTCTGAAATAAATAAAGAATGTGCTTGAGTTGAGGGGACAACTCAGCAATAAGTTTGACAAGTTTCACTCTACCAATAGCAATGGCTTTTTGTACCTCTTCAATCATTTTTGCAGTGAGTTCTTTGTCCTTCAATTTGTTTAGGTATTCAGATGCGTCTACTCCAGATGTATCAATCTTATTTGGGAGTTCATCCAGTTGAATATGGATGGCTGCATCTTTTGTCACTGTAGCTTCAGGTAGCATATCTGTTAATAGTGCTTTGACCTTCTAAAGTACTCTATTTTTCTTTTGTATAGCCATTTGTTTCTCTTGTTCTGCTTTGGCTTTGCATAATTCACTAAATTCAATAAGTGCTTGCCCCTTTAATTTGGATATGTCTACATTTGGAAACACAATTGGTTTTGACAAATCTAACTTGAAACTATGCTTTTTCATTTTCTTGTCTTTAGAGGAGGAGGCTTTCATCGGTTGAACTAAGATGATGGCTTGGGAGGCTTGTGCACCCTCGATAGGTTGCTCAGTAGAGGCAACACTTTTGTCGATTTCTTTAGCCTCAGTTGTAGCCTTTAGTGAATACTTGCTCTGGGTCTCAGTTGTAACATTGTCAGTACTTGAAGGGGCTTGAGAAGTCTGTTCCCTAGTGGCCTGAGAAGTAGCTTCTCCTACTGTAGAGTAGTGACCCTCTTTTCCTTGGTCAGTATCCTGAGGTGTCTCAATTGAAACATGTTGACTTACCGAAGGATAGGAGTGGACTTGTTCCAAAATGGACTCACTTGATACCAGTTTGGCATAAGCATTCTCTTCTATCATTTCCTATTCCTGTACCTTAGTATCCATGACATCCTCATTAGGTTGAATAGTTTTAGCGGGATCTTGTTTGGTGATATCCACTATTTCAACTTCACCTTGCTCAATAGTACTCTTGATTCGAAAGATTTCTTGCCATTGTTCTTTTGTCTCCTTCTCTACATCAATATAAAGGCCATTCATCAGTTTCAAGGCTCTTTGCTTGACTAGGAAGTTTGTCTAGAATTTTTTCAAATGATCTCTTATCTCATCTACGGACATGTCTAGAAAAAGATGTACCAAACTTCTTTCTCTTATCTGTTTTTTCGAGTCCATGGCGTATTTCCACCTATTATCAATATGTGAATACAATTCTTTTGGAAGAGAATTAGTAACTTCCAATGGGACCAATCAAAATTTTAGAAGAGTATAGATTACAACTTCTTCTATTTGTCTCTTTTCTACATCAGATCTAGAGTCATACTTTACATATCTAAATGATCCAAATCCACCATATTGCTTCAGATTTGCACAAAAATTATCAACACTATGTACATCTATCTTTTTGCTCTTAACAATCTGAAATTTACCTGCTTCTTCAAATTCGGTGTCACTAGACTCTTTATTCAAAATGAGTCTCTGAGTAGATTTCTTGTAAGTTTTTGTTACCTTTGGAACTACAACATTTTTCTGCTTCTTGCTCAGTGACACTACAGATGATCTAGTGTTGGGGCACTTTATTGAAGGAGTTGGTGATACCTATGATGTATCTTGTTTCTTCCTTTTCAAAATTTTCCCTTTTGGCAGCTCAGTGCTCAATGCAATAGCTTCTTCTTGGGCTTCAAATTCCTCCTCGGTGATGCCTTGAACGCTCTTGACAGGAGTGGAGGAAGAACCTTCTCCAAATTTCACTGTTAATGCTTTAATCATTTTTGTTACTTTCCTTGTAGCCTTTGGTACTACAATTCTCATTTTAACTTTTTCTTTAACTTCTTCATGTTTACCTTATCTGATTTTGGTAGCATGCCTTGGCAGTGCAAGAAAAGAATCTATCTATTGGTGTGTAATGTCAAAATCAATCTCATAACCCATATGTGGCAAAGATTGAGTTCTTGGTTCTACTACATTGACATAGCAGTAGTCGATGTCCACTTCAAAACATATGTCATCCTTGTATTTCTCCACTAACTGAGGTGGAATTTTGTGTCTGTTATGCATCTTTTCTTGAAATTTGCTAAAATAATCATCCATAATATCATTGAAATTGTCACCCAGCTATTTGATGAAGTCATTGATTTGATGGGTGATTGGTCAGTATAGCTCCCAAACTACATTACCGATTGATCTAAAGAATTTCTCAAAATAGAAAAACATGCATACCAAAAGTGATCCAAACTTTAGTGTGTTTGCCAAGTTGTTTTTCTTCGGCTTCCTTATGGTGTTGAGATTTTCAAACAGATTTTTCAACAACACTTCGCATAGATCAATCTTCATGCCTTTCTTCACAAATTTATAGGCTAAATCAATAGCAACATAGGGTACACTATTTTCCCTTGCCGATTGAAAGAAACAATAACCTATGACTCTAATGGCAAATTTCAGCTCTACATCTATGACATTGTTTAGTTTCAGACCTCTGTAATCTGATTCAACTCCAGTTAAAGTGATCGATTCCTTCTATGGAATCATTTTCTGAGCTCAGGCATGGTCAAAAATAGGGTAACCGGTGATCAAGTGGATGATTTCCTTGGTGATCTTGAATGGTTGCTCCTCTAACCACATAAAGTCATCATGAACTCTACTCAAAACAAATTTAACCCACTGCGGTTTGAAGACTCGTGCGTAGGTTAGGGCTTCGATCAATCCCTTAACTTTAATATGTTCAAACTTGCTATCTAGTTTCCCATCAGTACACAATTCATCATACGTGTCCTTGATCTCAACATGACCTAGTTCCTCAACATGACACTTAGTGAAGAATCTGACATCCTCAACTAATAAAACCCTATCCAGAATGAGTGAAAATGTAGTTTTATCATCTGATTCAGATGCAACTTTGGGAGGTAGTGAGTATTTTAGTGTGGGCTTCTCAATGTTCTCAACAACAATGAGTTTCTGAATCTTAGGAGCCTTTATAAACTTTGGATTATCACTAGGAAAAGAACCTTAGGGTTTGAAAAAATTTAACCAGCAGATGCTTTCCACTTAGTAAATATAAAATAGATATTCATAGCTGATATGATCAGTAAACTTACTTGACAATACATTGTGATTGATATAAATACCTTAAATTTCGCTTTGGAAGAGATGAGATCACCTTTGAATCACTTCGCTCTACTTTCTGAAAACTTGGTAAGTGTAAAATGACCATGCAAAAGCTTTAAGTACACATTTCACCTTATCGGGCTCCATGCAATTAGGTCAAAAAACATTAAATGCACTTGGTTCTACTAAACTGATTTACTTTCCTTTTTATGCTTTTACCGAGTAGCCAGACTTCCTTTATTTACCGACTTGACAGGCTTCCTATATTTACTGACTTGACAGGCTTCCTGACTAGTGCTCCAAAAGACTTTGATAGAATTTCAAACTTACTAATACATCTTAGCTATGTAGATTTCGAATTAAGTACGTAATAAAATAGGAACTATTAAGATTTAACCTTGATAGAATGTAGTCCCTTCATACCTTTACCGATTAATTTGGAATAGATGCACCCAACTTGGTAGGTAAGGTGCTTTCTTCATTTGACATTATTTCCTTCTTTTTCCAAATCATCTAGAGTTTGCCTTTTATTTCTTCAATATCTCCTCTAGGTTGATCTCTGCAATCTCTAGCCAAGTGTCCAACTTTGTGACAATGAAAACATGCCATACCAGGATGTCTGCATGATCTTCAATTGTTCACTGCAAACCTTATAAAGTAGTTGGCACTTATATGTCCATATCTTCCACAAAATTCACACCATATCCTTGTATTATAATCTCATGGTACTGCAGTAAACTATTGATTAAGATCTATGTGAGTTCTGTAGCCTCTAGTATTTGCTCGGTGTGCAGACCACATATAGTTCTTCTCCTTAAACCAACACTTCTCGGTACTGAGTCCATACCTATTGTAGTTTTTACAAAACCCTTTGAATTTTGCCTTCTAATAATTGCTAGTAGACTTTGTCCTACATTGGTTAGATGTGTGACCATATTTATTGCAATTGTAACAATAACCATTGGACCTAGTGATATTCGATTGCTTACCTTTTCTAGTTTGGCAAATGTTGATAGTATGTCGTTGTTTTCCATAGTAGTTGCAAATAGGCTTCTTTCCTTTGATGTTCTTCTTGTTTCCAGCTTGCTTTGATGATTCTCCTCTCTCGGTAGTGTGGATTCCCTTCTCAGTAGATTCTTTTCCTTTGTAACAGAGTCCTACAACTTTGTTGGGTCTTTTTGTATTCAATTGCTCATCCAACATCTTTGATGCTTCATAACTTTTCTTCAGTGTTTCTTTGGATTTCTTCTCTGTTTCAAGTTCATCGGTTAACTAATGGGATGGGGCTTGAGATAGACTAGCCTAGTCTATGCTCTTGGATCCTCCCCTAGGATCACCTGGTGTTCTCTTCACACCCTAGGGTCTCTAGGACTTCCCTTGCTTGAGGAATCCCCTAACCTTTCCCAATCCACCCACCAATGAGTTGCAATGTTGCTCCTAAGGTCTCACCTAATCATGGGACTCAAAACCCCTTACTTTGGCTAATAAGGGCTTGGCTTGTCCTTCTGCTTCCTAGCTTTTAGCAAGGTTGTATCAGGTATAATTCATGGTCTTTCCACCCATTCATGTGCCCCCAAGAGGTTTCAATCTTCCAACCCCTTACTGATTTCACTATTTTGTGTTTTGGCTACAAAATAGGGCTACAAGGATTAGGAACAATTAGGCCTCCTACCCGGTCCTTTAGGTCACCCTCTCACAAACTATGCACAAACTACCCAAACTCCAAAAATGGATTGCCATTCATTTGGCAAGGTCTCAAGGATTTCTTTGGTTTTGGGCTTCCAAGTGGCCGTATAGTGCCTTGGGTGAATTTTGGGGTTTTTAAGGGTTTTGTGAGGGTTTTTAGGGTCTGCTTGGGTCACAGTGTATGTTTTGTGTTTTAGCCACCTTGTCTGGATTGGTGGAGGATCCTCCTTTACACCAATGGTGCTTCACACACTCCTCTACACCTCCTCCAAAGGGTGCACACTCCTCTGACCAACCTTTCTCTCCAAGACCTCTGCAACTTGACCTCTCCTAGCCAAGCATTGTCCAGTCTCGCCTTGGAGTGGGTCTTTGTATGGCCTCCTTGCATTTTCAAGGGCTTCACTCTCATTCCCCATGGTTTCATGGTGGTTCCACAATGGGGAATGGAGTTATGCATCCATTTACACAAACCAGTCCAAAACTGGACAGTGAGAAGCAACTTACAAAAGATTTACAAACACACCACTCTTGCAAAACAAAAACCTAAGCTATATTCTCAAAATGAAATTGTTTACACCATAGAAGACACTCTACATAGTTTTTCATGCAATTCAATCCATTAACTTGCTCGGTAGCTTTATTCAAACTGACTGGTAACCAACAAAATAGTCACAGTCAAGCTTTTCTTACTTGGGCCGTACAATGTCTAACATCCAACCCCTTAACTTAGGGTTTGAAACTACTTATAGTACCCCATCCTTGATCTTTGTTCCCTTATTAGGGTTTTCCATTCTACATTAAGGATTTTGACCTCATGGTGGAAAAGTTGCTTGACAACTTTTAAAAGTTGCCATGCAACTTTTGCAACTTTTGAGCAACTTTCTCAATATTGCTTCTCTTGCCTCCTAGACCCACATTGGGCCAACCTAAGGACACCACCATGCTATAAAGGACCCCTAAACATCTTAAATGCACACATACCCTCTATTTCCAAGAAATCCTCAATTTTGACTCAAGACCCTAAGATCTCCACTAGGACCCTAACTAGGACCTATGAGCACATGGCTCTTATTTTATATACAATGGCTTCAAAATAAGAATAACACCAACAAAAAAATGAAGGAGGAAGATCTTAGAAGGGTGATCCTACACCATACTCCCCCTCTACACACAACTAAGAAATAGAAGAAGAGATGAGAGCCGGGTCTAGGCCAAGTGTCTTGAACTTGCTCTCCTCCACCCAAGTTGCTTCAGATACAGGTTGGCCTGCCCATTTCACCAAGTGCTCCATTTAGACCTAGTGTCTAGTGGACTTCTTCACTCTAGATTCCAAGATCTCCTCTACTATAGGCTTCTTCACTTGTGGTAAGAGATTAACATCTAGGTCCTACAACACCTTGGCTTGGTTCTCCTTTTGCCCTACTATTCCACCCTTGTACATGATCAGGTTAGCTACATTAAAGACTAGTGATATAGCCAAATGTAAAGATAGTTCAACCTTCTAAGCATTCTCCCCATACTTTGATAGAATTCTACAAGGTCATACCCTCTTCATCTGCACTTGAGTAGGCTTACCACTTTGCATCCTAGCTTTGCTCAAATGGACCATCACATAGTCACCCACCTTGAACTGAACTTCTCTCCTTTTCTCATCCATTTTGGCCTTTAGTTTTTGAGTGGATTCAAGGATGGCCTTCTTAACTTTCTCTTGGACTTCCTTGATGGTTTGAGTGAAGTCCTCTGCTTGCCCACTCTTCATCTCCAAAGTACCAAGGTCTCTCAACTCACATACTCCCCTTGGATGTCTACCATACACAACCTCAAAAGGACTTCTTCCAGTGGTCCTATTCACACTGTCATTATATGCATACTCTGCTTGAGGAATGATTAGATCCCATGTCTACCCATACTCCTTGGTTAGGCACCTCAACAAGTTGCCTAACACCCTATTGATGACTTCAGTTTGACCATCTATTTGTGGATGGTAAGCTGAGCTAAATGACAAGTTAGTTCCTAGTCTCCTCCATAATGTTTGCCAAAAATGGCCCATCAACTTGTTGTCCCTATCTGAAACAATGCTTAAAGGGAGTCCATGAATCCTAACAATCTCTTTAAAGAAGAGATGTGCAACATAGCTAGCATCATGTGTAGTTTTACATGGAATGAAATGTCTCATCTTGGAAAATCTATCTACTACCACATAGATGTTGTCCATACCTATTTTTGTCTTGAGAAGTCCTACTACAAAGTCCATGCTTATACATTCCCAAGGCCTATTAGGGACCAAAAATGGTTGATAGAGACCAGCATTGCTTGATCCCCCTTTTTCTCTTTGACACACACCACATTGCTCCACATACCTCTTCACATCTCTTGGCAACTTTGGCCAATAGTAGTACCTCTGTACCAAGTCTAAGGTTTTGTTAACTCCAAAGTGTCCACTGAAATTGCCATTGTGTTTCTCTTGGATGAGGTTTTCCCTCATGGATCCTCTAGGTACACACAACTAATTACCTTTGAACAAGAGACCATTTTGGAGAGTGTAATATGCATACTCACCATGGAAATGGTTCTCAAACTCTTTGCAAACCTTGTAAGCTAATGAGAAGTCTTCATCTCCTTCATAGAGGTCCTTGAAACCTTCTATTCCTATGCTTTACAACTGTAGTTCTTGAACTGTCAACAACTTCCTGCTTAAGGCATCTGCCACTTTATTAAGCTGCCCCTTCTTATGCTTGATGGTGAAGGTGAAGGATTGTAGGTATTCCATCCATTTCAAATGTCTATTGCAAATCTTCTCTTGAGTATTAATGTAACTCAATGCCTGGTTGTTTGTGAACACCACAAATTCCTTTGGGAGTAGATAATGCCTCCATTTCTTTAGAGACTGCACTAATGCATACAACTCTAGATTATAGGCTGAGTACTTCTTCTTTGCTTCATTAAGCTTCTCACTGAAAAATGCCACAAGTCTTCCCTCTTGACTCAATACACCCCCTATTGCAATTCCACTTGCATCACGCTCCAATGTGAATAGCTTATCAAATGTAGGTAGGAGAAGGATAGGTTTTGTGGCTACTTCTTGCTTCAACAATTGAAATGCTTTGTCAGCTTGCTCAGTCCATTTAAACTTAGTTTTAAGGACTCCTTTTATGGTGTCAAGGACCGGTGCACATATGCCACTGAATTTCCTCACAAACTTCCTATAGAATTGAGCTAAACCATGGAAACTCCTTACCTCAGTCCCTATTCTAGGTGTAGGCCAATTCAAGATTGCCTCCACTTTGCTTGGATCCATCTTTAAGGTTCCCTTAGACACCACAAATCCTAAGTAGACCAGCTCTTGCTTCAAGAAGTCACACTTCTCTAGGTTGATGGATAACTTCTCCTCATGTAACCTCTCTAAGACTAACCTCAAATTCTCAAGGTGCTCCTCTTTGGTTCTGCTATAGATGAGAATGTCATCTAGGTACACCACCACAAACCTACCTGTGAATTCCTTCAACACTTCATTCATCAACCTCATGAAGGTGTTTGGAGCATTAGTAAGCCCAAATGGCATCACAAGCCATTCATACAACCCCTCTATGGTCTTAAAAGTAGTTTTCCACTCATCTCCTTCCTTAATCCTAATTTGATGATAACCACTCTTAAGGTCCAATTTGGTGAAGTACATAGCACCCCCTAAACATTCCATTAGATCCTCTATTCTAGGAATAGGAAACCTATACCTTATGGTGATCCTATTGATTGCCCTTGAGTCGGTACATAGTCTCCACTTACCTCCTTTTTTGGATGCTAGCACTATCGGAACTGCACATGGGCTGATGCTCTTCTTAACTAATCCTTGGTCCAATAACTCCTACACTTGCCTTGCTACTTCCTTATTTTGATCAAGTGTGAGCTTATATGCTGCCTTGTTAGGAAAAGATGCTCTAGGGACAAAGTCTATTTGATGGCTAATAGACCTTCTAAGTGGGAGAGTTGCAGGTGCTCCATCACTTACTATATCCTCATACTCTTGCAACATCTGTTTGACCACCTTGGGTACCTCTGTCTACAACTTACTCTCCTCCTCTTTAGGCTTCACAAAAATGGCACATCCCACTGTCTCCTCCTCATGCAACAAGTGTAAGAACTCCTTGCTAGTGTTCAACAAGACACTAGGTGTTCTTGAGGTTCCTTCATCATCCTCTGTCAAAGACTAAATCTTGAAGGTTTTGTCATCCTTCTTGAAAGAAATGGAGTTCTCTCATCCATCATAGATCATCTTCCTATCAAATTGCTAGGGTCTTCCTAGCAGCAGATGACAAGCATCCATAGGCAACACATCACAAAGGATCTTATCCTTATATCCTCCAATAGAAAACTCTACCCAAGTCTATTCATTGACAAGCACACTTTGTCCTTTGTTCAACCAAGTCACCTTGTAAGGGCTAGTGTGGGGTATTCTTGTGAGTTTCAACTTCCTAACTATCTCTTCTGATATGATGTTGTCAGTTGAGCCTGAATCAACTATCACCTTGCACACTTTACCAAGAACTTTTCATCTCACCCTAAACAATGCTCTCCTATGTTTGGGTTCCTCTTTAACCGACTGTCTGATCAAAATCCTATTGAACATCAGATTCTCACCAATTTCTGATTCAATCTGGTCCACATCCAGTGCTTTGTTGCTTGATGAGTCTTCATGAGCATAAGCAACCCTCTTTCCACTATTTCATGAGGTAGGCTTGTCAGGGAATCTATAGGCCAGGTGTCCTAATTGTCCACAGTTGTAGCATTTCATGGTTGCAAAGTAGGAATTAGCCCTGCCGGTACCTCTACCCCTACTTGGACCACTTTGTGTACCTCTTCCTCTAGAATGTCCTCCTCTAAGATTGGTGTCACTATTGTGCTCGGTCAACTTGGCTTCTCCTTGGGTTCTCTGCTCATTTTCCTTGCTTTGATAACCACCTCAGTGATTCACTTGTTCTCTACCTCTACCTCTACCCCTATTATTGGAGTCTCCTTTCCTTTTGTTCCTCTCTTCTACCTTGACAGCAAGATGATGACATTTTTGAATAGTAGTAGGAGTCCATAGGCTTACCTCCTCCTAAATGTTCCACTTTAGGCCGCTTAGATACCTAGCCACCTTAATAGATTCATCTTCTTGGACTTTGGATCTACGACAAAGTTTTTGAAATTCTTCGGTGTAGGAGGTCACATCAAGGTCTTTTTGATTCAAACCCTATCTCTTCTTATGAAGTTGGACTTCATAATCCTCTAGTAAGTAGTTCTCTTTGATCTTACTCACCATGGCCTTCCAATTTGCAATAGGTAGCTTCCACATGCTAACTCTCTCTTCTTGCAGGTACTTCCACCATGTCAAAGTTGCTCCCCTTAATCTTGATTTGGCAACTTTAACCTTTTGAGACTCTATCACTCCCTCACACTAAAAGTGGTTTTCCATGCCCTCAATCCATTCCATGACAGTGTCAATGTCCATCCTTCCATTGAAATGTGGCAATCCTTCAAAAGCTTTGGTGTTCAAAGCCTTAATAGCTTTTACAAATGGTTCTTCATTGGACAAGGGATCTAGTTCAAGTATTATATCATCTATGTCTAAAGTTTTCTTGCCTTTATACTTGGTGTCTTCTCCCCAAGGTCCTTGTGTCCTCTGATCCACCACTTCCTATAGTTTATCCCTTATCTCACTCATAGCTTCTTCAAGGAGTCTATTCTTCTCCTTCTGTTCTTCTACCTCCCTAGCCAGCTCTACATTAGTGACCATTCTACTCTCCCCTATTGATTCACCAATATATAGAGACATACACAGTCCAACAAATCTTTAACATGCTCTGATACCAATCTGATGGGATGGAGCTTGGGATAGACTAGCCTAGTCTATGCTCTTGGATCCTTCCCTGGGATCACCTGGTGTTCTCTTCACACCCTAGGGTCTCTAGGACTTCCCTTGATTGAGGAATCCCCTGACCTTGCCCAATCCACCCACCAATGAGTTGCAATGCTGCTCCTAAGGTCTCACCTACTCATGAGACTCAAAACCCCTTACTTTGGCTAATAAGGGCTTGGCTTGTCCTTCTACTTCCTAGGTCTTAGCAAGGTTGTATCAGGTCTAATTCATGGTCTTTCCACCCATTCATGTGCCCCCAAGAGGTTTCAAGCTTCCAAACCCTTACCGATTTCACTATTTTGTGTTTTGCCTACAAAATAGGGCTACAAGGATTAGGACCAATTAGGCCTCCTACCCGGTCCTTTTGGGCTCCCTCTCACAAATGATGCACAAACTACCCAAACTCCAAAAATGTATTGCTAGTCATTTGGCAAGGGCTCAAGGATTTCTCTAGTTTTGGGCCTCCAAGTGGTCGTACAGTGCCTTGGGTGAATTTTGGGGTTTTTAAGGGTTTTGTGAGGGTTTTTAGGGTCTACCTGGGTCACAGTGTATGTTTTGTGTTTTAGCCACCTTGTTTGGATTAGTGGAGGCTCCTCCTTTACACTAGTGGTGCTTCACACACTCTTTTGCACCTCCTCCAAAGGGTGCATGCTCCTCTGAACAACCTTGCTCTCCAAGACCTTTGCAACTTGACCTCTCCTAGTCGGGCACTGTCCAGTCTCGCCTAGGAGTGGGTCTTTGTATGACCTCCTTGCATTTTCAAGGGCCCTTCTTGCATTGAACTATGGTACAAGGTCTACACTCTCATTTCCCATGGTTTCATGGTGGTTCCACAATGGGGAATGGAGTTATGCATCCATTTACACAAACCAGTCCAAAACTGGATAGTGAGAAGCAACTTACAAAAGATTTACAAACACACCATTCTTGCAAAACAAAAACATAAGATATATGCTCAAAATGAAATTATTTACACCATAAAAGACACTCCACATAGTTTTTCATGCAATTCAATCCATTAACTTGCTCGGTAGCATCATTCAAACTGACTGGTAACCAACAAAACAGTCACATTCAAGATTTTCTTACTTGAGCCGTACAATGTCTGACATCCACCCCTTAACTTAGGGTTTGCAACTAGTTATACTACCCTATCCTCAGTCTGTGTGCTGTTATTAGGTTTTTCCATGGTACATTAAGGATTTTGACCTCATGGTGGAAAAGTTGCTTGACAACTTTTAAAAGTTGCCATGCAACTTTTGCAACTTTTGAGCAACTTTCTCAATGTTGCTTCTCTTGCCTCCTAGACCCACATTGGGCCAACCTAAGGACACCACCATGCTATGAAGGACCCCTAAAAACCTTAAATGCACACATACCCTCTATTTCCAAGAAATCCTCAATTTTGACTCAAGACCCTAAGATCTCCACTAGGACCCTAACTAGGACCTATGAGCACATGGCTCTTATTTTATATACAATGGCTTCAAAATAAGCATAACACCAACAAAATAAAGAAGGAGGAAGAGCTTGGAAGGGTGCTCCTACACCATCAACCTTGATACTTCAAGTTTCAATGCTTGATTCTCATCATCTTTCAGATTTGCTTCATGATGTGCATAACCCAATTGATCTGACAAATTTTGTTGAATTCCAGTTAACCCTGTGATTTCAACATTCTTTTCAGATAATAATGTTTCAAGTTGTTGTTTTTCTCTTTCTAGATCTCTTAATTTATCCTCGGTTGTCCTCAATGCATCAAGATTTTCAGTCATCTATGTGCTGAAATGTTCATGTTCTCTTTTCATTTCTTTTAGGTGATCAGTCAGTGCTTTGTTCTTTTCTTTCAATACTCCAATCATTTCTTCAGTCTCTTCAAATATACTGTTATCTGTTGATGTTTGAATTTGTTCCACTAGCTCTTGAGAATCCTTCAAATCATCAAACAATCTTCTTCTAACTTTCAGAGATTTTTGCATTTGTTTCTGCATGTCAGGAATCACTTGATTAAAATGATTCAATTTATTTTGAAAATTCAAAATTCTCCGAGATTGTTTGTAGCCTTCCATTGACAAGATCTTTCTCTTTAGGTAGTTAAACCCTTTTCCAAGATTCAAGCTCTGATACCAATTGTTAGGCCCAATATGGAAAGCTAATGTACTGAGAGGGGAGGGGTGAATCAGTACTTCAAATATTTTCTTCAACAATAACTTTACTATTATGTATAAACCAAGAACGGCTGTAACATAATATAATGCTAAAACAAATAAATAACAATCATACATGATTCACTCCATAAAACATATATTTTGGTTATGCAGAAACTCCTTGTTAGAGGGAAAAACTGCGATGGGGATGGCACCCACAACTTCACTACTGCAATAATAAAGGTTGCTCGGTTAGAGCTACATGTTTAGCTATTTCTGATAGCTTACCTTGTTAGGAGTATCAATATCTTTAGATCTACCTTGCTAAAGGATTTTACAACACTTATTCCAAATGTTGCACCTGGTTAAATGCTTTACAATTTATAGACTTTGTTAGAGTCTTTTATCCTGTTAAAGGTTTCTCTTACAACTCAAAATATTACAATCAAAATCTTACAAAATATCTGCAACTTCACATCTGAAATGTTATAGCAGATTCTATGTGCTCAAAATGATATTACCTTTCTTATAGCATACCTCGATAATCTATATATTAACTTGGTAAACCTTTCTGTTTACTTTGTTTCTTGATTGTTCTCTGAAATCCTTCTTGGTGACCTCTTTTTATCTCTGTCAATCGTAACAGTCATAACACTCAGTGCTTTCCCATGATCTTTTCTTTTCACATATGTCTTGCTTCACACACCTGCACACTCACACTTTTAATCCTCAATTCATGCTGTATAAATAGATCTCTTGTAACGGTGATCTTGTCCATGCTTTGATCTTACAAACATGAACATTAAATGAATAACCATACAAAATTATTTCATTGGATAGATGACCTCAAAATCATATAAAATCTATAAGTGCAATTTCCAATGTGATAACGGTTACTTGTTCCTTGATCTTTGTAACACGTTTCCCATATGTGTCTAGGTTCAATGAATCTGGTAACACGTCTCACTTGGTGTGTATTAACTCGGTATACCATCATTGCTGCTTGGTAGTCATAGAACATTACTCGGTAGACTACTCAATGTATACTGGACTTTGTGACTTGTAACTTCTGTAACCGACTGCTCTATGCTTACCGACTGAATATTTCAGTGGTATTAACCAACTAGAGTTTATAGAATGACTTTGGATATAAAACTAATGACAAATTAGTAAATAGTAATAGGAAGAGAGTACATCTTGAATCTAATAAAGAATAGAGAAGAGGAGAGTGAAGATAAACCAAAAGTATGTTTGGTTACCGGAAAGCAGTTCCTAAGAGAATTCAAAAGTGAGATAACATGTTTTGCCATAGTTCTGAAATTTGTAGTAATTGGAGCAGCAAATAAAGAGGATGAAATACCAAAGGAGATAAGAGATATTTTGGAGGAGAAGGCAAAAATTATGATGATGGAATTTCCCAATGGGTTGTTGTGCCCATGAGAAGCATTAGTCATTGTATGGATTTTATTCCTAGTGCAAGTTTTACAAACAAATCACAATATAGGATGCAATGAAAGAGAATGAGGAGATAAATAGGCAAGTGCAAGAGTTCTTGATAATGGGATTATTAGAGAATCTTGAATTCATGTGCAGTTCCAGTAGTGTTGGCACCAAAGAAGGATGGAGATTAGCGAATATGTATGGATTTGAGGGAAATAAAAAAGATAACCATCAAGTACTGGTTCCCATTACCAAGAATGGATGATATGGTGGATTGCTTGAGATGAGCCAAACACTTCACTAAAATTGATTTGAATAGTGGTTATCATTATATAAGGATAAGAGAAAGGGATAAAAGGAAGACTTCATTCAAAATAAATGATGGATTAGACAACTGGTCAGTGACATGTCATTTGGATAACTAGTGCACCCAACACTTTCATGAGGTTCATGAATGAAGTTTTGAAGCCCTATCTTGGAAATTTTGTGATTGTATATTTAGATGACATTTCAATATTTAGTAAGAACAAAGAAGAGAACTTGCAACATGTTAGAGAAGTCCTACAAAGGATGAAAGAAGATAAGTTGATGGTAAATTTGAAAAGTGTAGTTTCACGAAGGAAGAACTGGTGTAGTTGGGTTTTCTTGTTTCTAGTAGTGGTTTGAAAATGGATCTAGAAAAGGTAATTTTTTTTTTGAAATTTGCATTCATCAAAGAGTATGTTTGAAGCAAGAAGCGTCCATGGGTTAGCAAGCTTCTATAGAAATTTTATCAAAAAATTTAGAGGGATTTGTACATCGATTATGGAAACCATGAAAAGAAATAAAATGTAACTTATTTGGATAGCTACAGTAGAGAGAAGTTTTAATATTTTAAAGGAAAAGGTGATAGAAACACTCGTGTAAGCACTTCCTAACCTTGGAAAAGTGTTCCAAGTTGATTGTGATGGAAGTGGGATAATGATAAGGAGAGTTATAATTCAAACATTATTTACTACTGAAGGCATTTGTGTTGTACACCGATCATCATACATTACAATTCATCAATAGCGAAGGTAAATTGAGTAAAAACATGTGAATTGGCTTGAGTTCTTACAAATTTATTCTTTTGTTTTGAAGGATGGAAGTGGAAAATCAAATGGAGTTATTGATGCATTGAGTATGAGGTGTTTGTTGTTGAATCAACTAAGAGTAAGTGTTACTTGTTTTTATTGTACATGGGAGAGTTGTATAAGATGCTTGGGTAGCGTGTAAGAGTCCAATTGAGACCGATAGAACTCCATGGCTGAAGCATTTTATATAAGAAAAATTGTTGCTTAAGGGAAAGAGGTTGCGTATACCTCAAGGTTCAATGAGGGAAAACATGATCAAGAAGAAATATAGTGGGTGTTTGAGTGGACATTTTGGAGTGGACAAGACATTAGCACACCTGAATGAGATGTACTATTGGTCAGGGATGAGTGTAGATGTAAAAAGAGTGGTGCAAGGTTGTCAGGTATGTCAACATGTTAAAGGAGTGAAGAAAGATGATATCAACCATTACCAATACTGGAGACACCATGAGAATGAATTAGCATGGATTTTGTCTTGGGGCCACCATAAACACAAAGAGGTAATGTTTTTGTTTTTGTTGTAGTGGGACAAATTTGAAAAAATGGCTCATTTTATACCATGTCATAAGTGTAGTGAAATTGAGGAAACATATACTAAATTTCTACCCCTAAGAGAAACTACCACACCAGTCCAAGAGACATAAGATAAGCTCTATGTCTCCTCCTTAATGATTTCAAAGTTTACTTCATCTGATGATTTGCATACCACAAGGAATTGCCATACAGTATTTTGCTTCTACAATAGATAATGACACTAAATTCTGCTCCAAGAAATCAATCTACAACTATATAAACTTCTTTTGTTATCCATATTTTAGATTGATTCCATATCCAGATCACGTCTTTTGCATCTTCATCTAAAAATCACATTCGGAGAACATGATTCCTAAGCACTCTTTACCAATCAACAGTGCTGAAGATAATTTAGCACCCAAATATTTAAGGGGGTAAATTATAATATTTTCAAACAAATCTCCCCCCAGACACATCACTATGCTTAGTTCTCTAAAGAATCAACATTGGTCAACTAAGGGTGAAGATCCATTCAGAAATGTATCTTCAACTTTTCTTTAAGATCATTCTTCCTTTTCGGATCAATAGACTTGTAATGGTAAAAAATATTAAATTTTTTACCATTAGAGTGGAGAAGACCACTAATATTTAAAATTAGCATCCATTACATTAAGGTGCGAACCCAATCGATCTAGTCACAAATCAACAAGGATAGGGTTGAGAATTATTATTAGATTCACTTTGGGGAAGGATCCTCTTTTATATTAAAATATTAAAATGCTGAAATCAAGGTAAATGTGTTGGAATTGAAGTGAAAACACACAAACAGTAAGCTATAATCATCAGATCAAGCCACAAACCTAAATTTGAGCAATGTAAGAGTGTTAAGATCTATTCTTAGAATGATCTTATGAAATATCGAGACTAGAATGCCTGTCGCTCTAGTCCTCTACATTTTTCATCATCCAAAGGAGAAACTATTTGTCTCTATAAATAAAGACAATTCTGAAGATCACAACTCTGTACCTATTCTTTCACACACTAAAGAAGGGAAATAGGTTGGTAATAGGGGTTTGCCTTAGGTCAAACTTTGGTTTTGGAATTAACCATGAAATAGAAATGAAATGTTACTAAATTACAGTAATGAAAGTGATCTCTTTTTGAGGGAAATGTTGAATATTGTCTGAAACATTAATGTTGTACCTTTTAATGCATTTTTTTTTGTCTCCACAAGGAATTAGGGTTTCATGAAGTCTTTATTAACATAGAACATGAATGCCAACTCCAATTCTTGAATCTTGACCTCACTTCTACTCCAATGCTTGAAAGAAGACTGATTGCTTTCTCACTTGAATCTAGATCTTAAATTTTCTGTCTTGAGTAGATATGAATTCAAATTTGTATAAAAAATGAGAGGGGTAGACCTCCTTTTATACATGCTCATTGAAAAACTATTTAATTTTTCAACATGAGCCAACACTAGATCTAGGTCCCCACCAAAATAATATTAACATTGAAGGGACCAAAAACAAATCTTGATTTAGAGAACTAGAGCACATGGCACTCTGGTCCCTGAGGAATAGGGACCTAGCGCCCTGGTATTGACTAATCAAGGACACGTGAAATGGGCCAAGAAAGTGTGTATTCTAGGAAAAATGATTTATTTGCATGGTGTGAGAAAAATCAGGGCTTTGATGAGGGATTGGGATAGGAACACCAAGGTGAGGGCACAAATAGGGACAAAATTGTAAGGGAGTATAATTTAGGATGCTACATTTATCCCCCACTTTAGCGGGAGTATGATACTAAGCAGACTCTTGGTAAAGTACAAAGGGTCACATTGAAAAGATTTTATCAAGTCATAAAAGAGGCAAGATACACCAAGCCCCCAGAGGACTTTAGGATCTTACTACTTTAATATCAAAATAAAAGGGACATCATAAGAAATTAAATCATGACTACTAGCCTAGTAAGGCTTGCTTACTATGAGTCATGAAGAGAACAAATAAAAATAATTACAAAGAAAAAGACTAAGTTCGTAAAGTAACTTGAGTATTGAGATAGGCAAAGACTGAAATATTGAGCGGAGTGTATGTCCATATGTTAAAGTGATTACATACACCACAATGGTAGAAATCACTTTAAGGTAGTATACATGCATCCAAAAGAGTTATCACAATAAGATGCTCCCAAGAAAAGACAAATCAAAGCATAATGATCATAAAACACAAAACACATAAGGGTTGTACAATAAATAATGTATGTCATGAAGTATATTTGCATTGAATTTTCTTCATTCCCCAAAGAAAGTAGAAACATAATGGAAGAAGGGGACATGTGTCTTTTGAGTCAACATAGGAGAGACCAAAAGAGATCTCAATTCTTTGCATCGTCCTCAAGTAGACAACACTAGGGACAAGAAATAGAATAATTGATAAACAAATAGAGGAATATCACCAACAAGCAAGATAGGAGAGAGAGAGAGTCTACGACACAAATGAAGCTAATCGATAAAATCATCCACCTCCCAATCTCACCAAACATTTTTTTGGAAAGGTGGACAAGATGCAAGAGGAGCAATTTCGAGCATGATACATAGAACTATCTCAAGTTCCAAACAAGGACCATGCTATAATGATGAGTCACTTTGTCTGTTACTAGGATCTAGGATTATGCTTTTGAAAATTGTTTAGATAAATTATTGTCAACATCAACAAGTTCATATTCATCATTTGAATCATTAGCATCAACGTTTTTAGCATGAACATCATTTTCATCCATCTCTTCATCAAGATTAATAAGAATAGGTTCTTTAACATAAATAGAACATGGACCATCATCTTTCTTAAGCATTTTTAATCTTGGAGATTTAGGTTGAACGTCCTCCCTAGGGTTAGGTGAAGGTTGGACAAATGAAATCATGTCAACATTTGGAGTCTTTAGGGAGGAAATGGGTTGATAAGCAAGTTCACGAGCCTTAGCACAATGTCTTTGTTGACATTCTCTTACACAATGGTTTCTTTTAGTTTTAGCCAAGGGTTGTGAAGGTTTAGGATCAACAGACATAGTCTTCGTCTCTTCCTTCAAAGGAGGAGAAATGGGAAAAGGTCTACTAGGCTAAAAGATAGGAGATGCTAGATGCTTCCCTTTGTAAGATGTTGGAGGTGGAACTGCAACATATAAACGAGGAATAGAAGGTGTAGGAAGGTGATCGGGTCCATCATGAGGAGGAGAAATAGGTCTAGGATCTATAGGCTTACTCAAAGATAAGATCATATCATTCTTCCAATATTGATAAAATTGAAAAAGAGCATCACTTTGAGGCTTAAGAGGCTCAAATTGTTTAGACCAAAAGTAATCAATATTAACATCTCCATGCTTCGCCATGGGTTGGCACATGCTATAATTAATTGTTATGATTTTATCATTATAAGGAAATTAGAGACATTTATGAATGGTAGAAGGAATCACTTTCATGGAAGAGAGCCAAGGATGTCCCAACTACACACAAAATTGATCTGATGTAGGAATGATAGAGAAAATGAAATTTAAGCACTTAGTACCAACCTCAATGGGAGGAGTGATATAATACATAGTAGGACAAGAGAAATCATCAAAAACTTTAACCACTACATCAGATTTATCATATGTTACTTGATGCAACTATAAAGTGTAAAGATATTCTTTAGTTATCACATTCACCATACATACTAGATCAATGAGCACCCCTTGTGAGAGTTTGTCTTTGATCTTCTTAGTGATATATAGTTGGCCATTAGGTTCTTTGATAGTCTCCCTAGGATCAAAGGTAATTCATAGGTCCTTAGGAGGTGTATGTTTATCAACAAGATTGACCACATTGTTAGACTCAAGGCCAAGGTCATTGGGAGAAAATGCAAGATTCTCAGACTCAATCACATTAGTAGAATGAGAAGGAAAAGGATTAGTAAATATTTTAACATTTTGATTAAGAGGAACTACAGACATGTTTCCTTTGTCATTCACACTAGATACATATATGGTATTATTATCAATAAAGTATTGAATTCTACTCCTTACGAAATAACAATTTTTAGTATCATGACCAGGTTGATGATGATATTGGCAAAAGGCTTCGTGATCATGATAGGGTGGCAAAGGTTTTGAAGTATCTATTGGCTTGATGGGAGGAAGTTTCAACACATTATTTTTCAACAATTGTGTCATGATACTATGTAAATATTTAGAAAGGAGTAAATTCTTTTCTATTATACTTGGATAAAGGAGGCACACCTATTTTTGGAGTTGCTACTTGGGTATTGTTGTTCTCATTGAACTTGATGAATCCCTTTGTTTGGCTCCCCTAATGGTTCTAATAACTAGAATATGAGGCCATGACTTATGGATTGGACATCCATACTAAGTAGTTATATGATCATCATGAAAACTCATTTCTCTATCAACCCAGGCCGTATAATTGAAATGGGTCAGCAAGGTATATGCACTAAAGTCCTCATTGCAGTCATTCTACTTAAACAGAAAACATTCTTGAAAGTAAAGTGTATGGAAGAAGTAATAACTGAAATGCTTGAATAGAAACTACCTTGAATTCAAATAGAACAAGAACTCAGTCCATAGAAAGTAGGCAAGAAACTACTCTATCTGCCTTGGTTGTAGGAACATTCACATGATGATTTCTAGTGGTTGCAGGAACAGTCAACCACTAGGACAACAAAATAAATACTGAAGGAAAATAACTGCTAAATACAAAGGGTAGACTTCTCACTAAGTGGGCCCCCTTAGTGAGTCTTCATAAAACTCAACCGAGTGCTACAAACTTGGATATTATTTTATTAATCTAAAAACACTTGTTACATGTTAATATTTGCTAAAAATTGTTCTACAATAAAAGACTGGAATTGCAATAGATGATGTTGACCATCCCTAAGAAGGGATATCTAAACTTATTTATAATGGAGAACCTCCTAACTAACTCTAACTACTAGCAAGTCCACTCCCAGAACATTAGGAGGATGCCATTTATTACAACATAAGAAAGAGGACAGGGAGTTACACTCCAAATAGGAAATGGTCAAGCTGTTTCAACTAAAGAGAAAATCTAGCGTAACTATCCTTCCTAGATTTATTCTCCTACAAACATGAATACTAAAGTTTCATAATTACACTCTCTGAGCTATAGATAACCAACTATTGACTTCTTCAAATACTCATCTTGCTGAGACTTTGTCTTTAGCCAACTAACTTCCATGCTATGAATCTTTGACCATTTCTTTCTCTGCATTAACTCCCGCATCATGACATTAGCATGCGAAAAAAAAGGTATATCTATTTCATATCAAAATAACATTTATCTAACTACATGCAAGATTAATATGGATAAATCACATAGTGTGGCTACTTTACCATTGATCATAATTTCAACCAAAAAAAAGGAATATATAAGGGTAAGTTCATGCCATTTTGTCAAGTTTATAAAAACATAACATGGTCATTGTTTATTAGAGATTTAGGACTTAGACAATATTTAGAACCTTGTCAAAACCCAACAAAAGTATAGATATCATAGATAAAATTAAGAGATTATTTGCGCTCATTATTCCCGCCAACCTATCCTCCTGCTGGTCCTCTAGTAGGCACAATGTTGCACATTTTAGCCTACAACCTGTAATCACCAGGAATAACCTGGTACAACCCTTTATTAGCAAGGCTCCAGTAGAATCCTTTGTTTTTCTCTAGTTTATCCCAGCTGGTTTTTTCTGTTGCTTCATTAAAAAACATTTCCATACTACTAGCAATTTGGAATTGGCCATGAGAGCATTGGTGGCTGAAAAATGAGAGGAAGCCAAATATTTTGTTTTGATCGATCCAGATGTATGTACAATGGTGCTCTTCTAATGTCTGCATAATATTTTTGGTGGGGATGTGGTTTTGCCCACTGCAATTCCTTTGTTAAATTGTTCCATCTTTATGAAAAATATCCCATCACTGTTTGTCCTTTAGCAAATATCACCAATATACAATAAATGATTCCAATCATTGTCATTAGGAACTGCATAATTGTGAAGATAAAACTCACAAAGAAAATTTTTAGTTGTTGTAGGAGAGGATTGATACATCTGATAAAACTCTTGAGGAGTTTCAATGAAATGATCTAAGTCTACAATAATTCTTGGCAATTTGAAAGAGAGATTGAGTTCTTTTAGATACATGGAATACACTTGGGGTGGTGTTCTGCATCCTACAATCTATGGTATCATGGTTAGTACATTATCCACCTTATTCTATAATGCAAAAATTTCTTTATTTTTCTTCTCAACCTCTTCATCTTTCTGACTAATCATTTCCTGCAACTTAAGTTTTTCTCTATTCCATTCTTCTTCTTTTTCCTACATATCCTTATATAAATCTGTGTAGGAGAAAAAGTGACACTAAGCAAACATGCCCAAATCTCACTTTCAACCACACACTTGTGGAATACGAAAGAGCCTAGAGGTATCACACAATTGGCTACTTCTTTTTGTGGAAGAGAGAGCCATGGGATACCTATTAGGATTTCTATTCCCTTGTTGTAATTGAAAGATAAAATAATGCAAGTTCAATCCCTAACCCCAAAATGCAAGTAGGAACTAATGACAAGATTGCAGAATTGAACTTAAACAATGGAAAGCTGTAAATACAAGGATAAGAAAAGAATGTAAATGCGTACCCGGAGTTAAAATATGAATGAAAATGTTCGGGATGGGGGCGCAGGCGCCACTGTCCTGATTTTGCCCCTGAAACTGCTCCGGAAACTGTTGTTTTGCACTTTGGAATAAGCTGTCAAAAATGCTGAAAATGCTGTCTGTCAGGAGGACCAGGGCGCCCAGCGCCCCTATCCCAGGGACCAGGGTGCCCAGCGCCCCTGTCCTGGCAGGACCAGGGCGCCCCACGCCCCTGTCCTGGTCTTTTGCTCTAAAATTTGGTGTGTTGTTTGGTCTCCATCTGCTTCTTCCGGATCTGTAACTTGCGACGTCGTCCGAGTCTCGAAACCTGCACTTATATCTGAAAAGGTGTTTGGGCGGCTATATAGGGTTTTGCCTTAGTCAAACCCCTGCTTCGGTGATGTCCACCTCCATGAATAGCCAAGTTGTATTGTAAAATGTATTGTGTGTGCAGACCTAGTGTGTGTGCAAGGTCCTAAAATGCAAGAAAGCAAACTAGAGCAACCTAGAAAGTAAACCCTAATTGCTTCAAAATCAAGATGCAAAATGATCTAAAGCATGAATAAGTGATATATTGAAGCTTATGCATAGACATGAAAACAACATGAAATCATACCCAACCCCCAAGGGAGGGGTACAAGCCAATCTTCAGTCGGTAATCTCCTATTGTTCTTCAATGTCTTCCAAGCCCTAAATGAATGAATGAAATTGATAAATGCTTGATAGAAGGATGTTGAATGTTTTTGAAGTCTTCAAAGATCTGCTCTTTCGCTGCATAGAAGGTCCTTGGAAGCCCCCAAAATCGGATCCCTTCAAATGAAGAAAGAGAACTCTTATGTATGAAACCCTGGGTCTTAATTTCGTCTTTTGGCCGACCTAGAGATTGAATATCCCGCCAATTTCTTGGGGTTAAGCTTTATTTTATGATTGGATCATGCTCCTAAAATTTCAGGAAAAATTACCGGCACCATGTGCACTCCGGGCGCCATGGTCGCGACAACTTTTCACCAAATTTTCAGGGCCGTCAGATATGATGATTTTAGAGAGAATCCCGAAGTTACAGGTGATTTCGAGATGTTTTGACCCCCAAAATCAAGCCCCCAAGCTCGAAATAGGACCTAATTAGGGTTTTTGATTAAATGATGTATTGGAAGAATAAAATGAAAGGGGCACATTTTAATGAAAAGGGCCCAATTTTATGATATAGGAGATGATAAAATAGGACCTTAGACCTAATTAATTTAATTAATTAAGTGCTAAAGGGGAAATGCAATGCAAAATGCAAAATGCGCCAAGGCAGGTGCTAAACTAGGTGTGAAATTGTACCACCCTAGCGAGTGCATACAATTTACGACGCTACAAAATCCAAAGATACAAACATCCATGAGAAATAGGTGGGTTTATATCTTTCAACATGGGGCCTTGTCTAAAATAATCCATCTTCTTTTTCCTTATCTGGTTCTTGCTTGGTCATTTGTTCTACTGCAGCGACTAATCTAGCAAGGCCACTCAAACCTATATCCTCGTGAAGTTGTTCCTCCTCCATTACTTGGCCCTATTGTTATAGAGATAAATGCCTCATCTCCTCATCTTGTGTTGCCTCTTCTTCTTCTTTTTTTGTACTAGGGGTAGAGTGCTCAGACCCTAAAGAGTCAATTTGATTTTTTATGCTAGGCTCATTATGTATAATCTTCCTAGGTTTTCCTCTGAGCCCATGGCTTATTCTTTGCGGTGATCTTTTTAACTGTTTTAGAGGGTTTGACATATTTAGGTCATTTAACAGATGTTCCATCCTAAGTAGTGGTAGCAGGTGTCTTTTCCTCTTCATTTTTCCTTTTCCTAGGGCTCATGTTTTCCTTTTCTATTTTATGTTTTTGTGTCCTCTCCCTTGTTGCTTCATCTTTCTTTGTTTTACTTTTCTCCTTTTGAACAACAACCCTACTCTTCTTTTAATTTTTAGTTTGAACATTAACATTTGGGTCTGTTGAAGATTTACTTATATCACTAGATGAATGTTCTTCTACAGGAGGGTCCATAGCAGAGGCAACCCTAGATGTTGAAGCTACTCAGGTTATTTTGACAGTTTCCTCAGTTGCCCTAGCCCTTGATTTTGAATATTTACCCCTAATTCTAACATTAGTTACTTTAAAAAAATTTATTGCCACAAATTCATCCCAAGTCATCTGGGAAACATCTTGTAAAGACCTTTCTAGAATAAATTTGATCAAACAATGATTAGAGAGAGAGTTTGACCTACCTTTCTATGTTTCAACTGCCATGACTGAGAGAAAATTGTACAAGACATTTGGCACATTCATCCTTCATCCATGTCTCATGTGGCTTAGCAATTTGAAATGAATAGAATGGAGGAAGGATTGTCTACCCTCACAGGTAAGATATTTGATCACGTACACTGCTACTTGTTTCCATTTTCTTGGCAAAGAAAGTCTCAGAGGCCCTTGTTTGTCCACCTTAAGAGGAGGATCATGAGGTCTAGTGAATTCTGCTCTTGCAGACCTAGCATCTTTGGACTCGGGGTATTTTTCTTCATCCATAGGTAGTCCTGAGACCTCTGCTATACATTCCTTCATAGCAATTACTTTCAACCCTTTCACCATTGCTTCACCATAGGAGAAGTTTGGAGAAAATTCTAAAGCAATGTCATTGTCAAACCCATCAAGAGTCAGGAAATAATCCATCCAGCCACATTGTCTAAATTTTGGCTCACAAATTTGATCCTATAGAAGTATGGAATTAGCTATAGGCTCATTCTTGATAAGAGACCCTCCCATAGTTTACCTCTAGTAGTATCCTTCTATTTTCTTGAAAATACTGTCTTGAAGATTATGAATGTTTCCTATAACTTCCAACCTTCTGCCAAGACAAAAACCTTCAAATTTGTATTTCTTGACTTATCACATAATAATGACAATTAAATTCATTGAGAAAGGCTATTATGACTTAGAAATGTTGACAACATCAGTGCAGCTAGGTTCAAGCATTCAACTTTAAAAGAGAGGTCATCACACTTAATACGAATTATCAGATTTGACATAATGGCATATTTCAAAGAGTTTTTCTGACGTGGAACATGGATGACTCATTATGACACATGTATTATAGAATAAAACAAGCATACTTTTCCCCCCATACCTAAATTTTGATAGGTGTCCACACATGTCATTCAAGAAAGAGAAAATGAATGTGCCATGTGAAGTATTCATATTAATTAAACTATAGCGAAATAAATGCATCTGAAATAAATAATATACACAAGTTGTTAAGTACATACCTGGAGCGTGAAAAATGTAGAAGATTCGGTCATGCTGGAAGTAGTTGCAGTATTGATTTAAAAAACTGGTTGAAAAGGCGAAATGGACCTTGGAAGTGGAGTAGATGTGGAAGAGAAGAACATGAGATGGAACGATGATGTATTTATTAATGGAGATTGTACTTCCACAAAAAATAGAAGTGTTTATTATGTACATTCTTGGCATGATTAGGAAGAAGGTGGGACATCAAGTCTGCCTTCCTTGGCTGTAGGAGTTTCAGAATGCGAAGGTGCACTAAATTGCTGCAGGAACACCTGTTTGGAAGATGGTTTATGATAAAGCTTCAAGTGAAGACCATTGACTAGAAATTTGAATTTCACAGGGTCAATAGTTATGAGTTGCACAACTCCATTAGGAATTGGACATCCATACTAAGTAGTTATATGATCATCATAAAAGCTCATTTCTCTATCAACCCGAGGCGTAAATTGAAATGGATAAGAAAGGTATATGCACTAAAGTCCTCATTGTAGTAATTCTTCTTAAAGAGAAAACATTCTTGAAAGTAAAGTGTATGGAAGGAGTAATAATTGAAATGCTTGAATAGAAACTACCTTGAATTTAGAATGAACAAGAACTTAGTCCATAACAAGCAGGAAGGAAACTACTCTGTCTGCCTTGGCTGCAGGAATAGTCACATGATGGTTTCCAATGGCTGCAGGAACAGTCAATTGCCAGGACAACAATCTAAATATTGAAGGAAAATAACTGCTAAATACAAAGGGTAGAATTATCACTAAGTGGTCCCCCTTAGTGAGTCTTCATAAAACTCAACTCAGTGCTACAAATCGGGATATTATCTTATTAATCTAAAAACACTTGTTACATCATAATATTTATTTAAAACAATTCTACAATAAAAGATTATAAATTACAATAGCTGATGCATGGGGGCTTCATTGAATAGGCAATATTTTATCATGTGAATTCATATTGGGGGGTTTAATATCCTAAAAAATGAGCTCAATATATTTCCTTTCTAGTGAAAATAGGGGGTTTTTAATTTGGGCTATGAAAAATGCAATATCTATTGAAAATAGGGTTTTTTTTTTTAATTCAGGTTGTGTATTGGGAGGGGGTGATAAAAAAGGAGTTTAGGGAAATTATTTTTGAAAATAGGGGGATTCTTTAGTATGCCATGAATGCATGTGATATAACCTAATTTCAATAAGTGAAGTCCCCATGAGCTGATGTTCACCATCCTTGAGAAGGGACATCTAAACTTATTTATAATGTAGAAACTCCTAACTAACTCTAACTATTGGAAATTCCACTCCCAAAGAATTAGGAGGATGCAATTTATTACAACATAAGAAAGAGGACAAAGAGTTACACTCTGAATAGGAAACAATCAAGCTATTTCAACTACTGAGAAAATCTAGCATAACTATCCTTCCTAGATTTATTCTCCTACAAACATGAATACCAAAGTTTCATAATTACACTCTTTGAGTTGTATATAACCAACTGTTGACTCCTTCAATACTCATCTTGCTAAGACTTTGTCTTCAACCAAATAAATTCCACACTATGAATCTTTGACCATTTCCTAGTATGCATTAACTCCTGCATCATGATGTTAGCATGCACAAAACAAAGGTATATTTATTTCATATCAAAATAACATTTATCTAACTACATGCAAGATTAATATGGATAAATCACATAGCATGGCCACTTTACCATTGACCATAATTTCAACCCAAAAAAATGAATATATAAGGGTAAGTTCATGCCATTTTGTCAAGTTTATAAAAACATAACATGATCATTGTTTAACAGAGATTTAGGACTTAGACAGTATTTATACCCTTGTCAAAACCAAGTAAAATTATAGAAATCATTGACAAAGTTGGGACATTATTTGTGCTCATCACCCTTGTTCGGTTTAAACTTTGCACAAGATTGTTCAACACTTTTATTCTTATCAACCAAATTCATTAAAGGAGATGATTCAAATTGACTCACTTGAAGATAATAATTATGAAGCACTGCACACAACTGCATAAAAGAAGAAAAATCACAAAAGAGCAGCTTATCGTTAATTTCTTTTGTAAATTAGAAATAAAAATTCTTTGAACATCTTGATCAGGCATAGGATAAGCAATCTGAGAATACATATGTTTATATCTGCCAATAAAATTAGAAACTTTTTCTTTAACACCTTGCCTACAATGAATCAAATTAGTCAAAGTAATCTTAGGACCAATATTATTGTGAAATTGTTGAATGAAAGCATTAGCCAATTGTTGAAATGATGTAATAGAATAAGGAGACAAAGAACAATACCATTGAAATTATTTATCCCTAAATGTTCTAGTAAACAATTTAGCCAAAAGTCTGATCCTGAGCAAAATCACTAAACAAAGTTTGAAATGTTTTCACATGAGTCAAGAGATCACCTTTTCTATTATAAATCTCCAATTGAGGGACATTAATATGTTTATAAGGGATACCACAAATAATATCATTAGAGAATGGGCTCACTACATCAAATGTGAGCAAATTAAACTTGGATTGGTTCATAGAATCTATATCTTGTTGTAAGGATGAAACAGTTTGGGCTAAACTATTGATGATTGCTTTGGTGGAAGGACTAAAATTGGACATGTAGGATTGGGATGGAGGAGTAACATTGTTGAAGGAATGTAGAGGTTGAGAGTAAGGAGGTGGAACACTATGGTATGTAGGTATAGGAGATGATTGGGTTACAAATAGAAGACTCATAGAAGGAGGTATGAAAGAGTTTTTATTAGCAATATTTCCCCCTTGAATAACATGTATAGGATTAACATTTTGTGTGAAAGTAGCCATGATAGTGGATGTGAAAGTAGGCACACTAGGCATAGATATAGCCATAGGAATAGAATGATTAACTTTAATAGGTCCTTGAGTGTAACCAAGGACTTCAACACAACTTTTCATAGGCATGATATTAGTGCCGACATTATGAGCAAGGCCACACAGCAAATCAACACCAATTTTATCACTTTGAACCATCTTTTTTAATCCTTCAATCAATGGCATGGACTCACTTTCCAAGTATTGTTTACTCATCTGTTGTTGAAGATTTTCAAATTCATTGTCAATATTCTCCAATTGATCAATGGAAAACTTAGTTAGTGGTTCAAAATCATCATGAGAATTATGTAAAGGATGAGGATAAATGACATAAATTATTGGAATAGAAGAACCGCCAACATTCTCATGAAATGAGTTATCCAAATTAGGCTCCATACCTTTAGTAATTAAACCTTGGGAAGTGTTAATTCTACAACTTATTCTCACAAGAATATTATAGGTAGGACTAGTAGTAGTAACTTTAGCTCAAACATTAGAATGTCCCAACGAAAGCATAATCTACCTGATTTTTTATGGATTTCACATGAATGTGGACTAGAAAGGTTATCATTTCCCAGTATGTGATTTGTATGGATACTTCTCAGCATAGGCAGATTTAACTGCTCACATAATGAATTAGATGCCACCACCCATAGCAAGAAATATGCAATTATTATTTTGAGTACCTAGGCCTTGAGAGTATCTAGAAACTTCTAGTGGTTTATAAAATATTGTTGTGAGAAGTATCAGAAATCACAAAGTTTTGGGAGTGTTAGCCCCCCACACCCCCCCCCCCCCCTGGCAATTTTTCTCATTTAAGTATTCATACTCACGGGTTGCCTTTTGTGCCTTTACTTTCATCGGGTCATTTGTTTTCCCTCATACTTGAACCATTGAACTCTTTCTAAAAATTTCAAATGGTTCAAGGTTCAAAGCGCATTTTAAAAAAAGAGTCATTTGTGGTCTTTATCGTCATGTGAACAAGTGCTCTTTGTTTGTGGTCTTTGAAGTTTTGAACCCATTGAACCAAATTTCAAGAGGTTCAAAAAGTTCAAGGTTCAAAATGCCTTTTGTGAGTCGCGGAAATGTATCATTATATAACGAGCATGAGTTTTTATGTTTTAAGTTGATATGCGGTCTTGAACCTTGAACCAAATTTCAAGAGGTTCAAAAGGTTCAAGGTTCATGTTTAATAGTCCTTATTGTTGCTCGTTCCTGGTGTTGTTGTGTGTGTCGCTCACTCACTATTATATCTCTTAAATGAACTTGAACCATTGAACTTTTTGTCAAGAGGTTCATGGGTTCATTTCAAAACTAACTCTAAGGCCTTTTGGTGAAAATAACAGCGGCAAGACAAGAAAGAATATTCTCTTATTTAGAAATTTAAAATTCTAAATATGGAAAGTAATCATGAAAACATTAATTACTTGTGCAGAAGCGATAGATAATTAAGAAGGTGTCAGATTTTTGTCATTTCACCATTACTTCACACACTTGGGTAAATCATGATGAAACGTGTGTGGCTTTATAGATATTTTCTTGTCTGATTGAAGGAAATGTGTATGAATTTATTTCTATATTTGAGAAGGTTGCAGCTACCATTCTTGAGCAAATTGGAGGCACATAAGGTAAAACCAGCTCTGTTATCCGGAAGAATTTCCAGTTTTCATGGTGGTAACGGGTAAGTTCAGTTGATTCCTCCCAATTTGTGTTTCTTTAAGTTCTAAGGATTATAGAAAAGGAAAAATCTCTGAATTGTTGGGGTAGGATATTACCTTATTTTTAGAATTTCTTGGTTAAGAGTATAGATAGGCAGTATGAGGCCAATGGTGCCAAAGCTTGGTCGAACCTCATGTCTAGTGAGTATTTTGCCAAAATTAGAAGACACCTCCTTGGTTCATGTAGATTTAGGGGATTTTCTAGAAAGAACTAAGAACCCTCAGACCGGTTCATTAATGGAGAAAATAGTTAAAAGTGGTCTTGTGGAGGCTGCTATGTTCCCGCTTCTCGCACCGTGTCTAGATTTAGTGTTGGCTTGCATGAACAGATATGACTCTAAGAATAGATGTACCAAAACTAGCAATGGTGAGGTGCTAGTCAGTATTAATAGAGAAATGGTAATGGTGGCAATGGGTATTCCACACAAAGATGAGTATGAGGACTGGACTATTGGGAATTCATATGCCTATTTCTTAGAAAAGAAGAGCAAGTACAAGAGCATAATTGCTAGGAATTGGCTCTTGAAGATTCAGAAAGGAGGATCATGGTTACCCAAGCCCTTGAATAGAAGGCACTTCATCATAGAGGTGCGAGATATTGTTATTCTTTTGAACAGAGTAAAGGGGAACTTACATTCCTTCTACTAGGAGGATTGGATGTACTTTTTCATCCAAGTGGTTCTATCTGGTGACAAATATCTCGATTGGTCTCAGGTAATTGTAGAGAGACTTCACGAAGGATTGAGAAATTTTGTGGGGATGTGAGGGTTTTACATGTCTTCCTATCTTTTCTACATTTTATCTTGCACAAGGGATTGGCTTGGACTACCTAATGAATGTTGGGAAAAACGGTGTCTCAACCTTGCATTTATGTGAGGTTACTATTTATAGTAAGTTTTCATTTGAGCACTAAATAGTGCAAAACTCTCCCTGAAGCTTCTGGTTGGCTAGATAAGCATTCCGGTAAAGTTTCGTCGCAAGGTCACAGCTAGTTTTGAAGATATTAAAGTTTTCGTCTTGGAGGGGTGCAATAAAATATTTAAACTTAATTTTGGGGACTTTAGAGGCTCCAAAATGCCTTGAAAAGTGGCCGTAACTGGTGAATCTGGTTACGAGGTGATAGAGCACTTCGCGAGCTTTCCGACGCTTCAAACGGTTCGTCAATCGGACACCCGGTTCTCAAGTTATGGCCTCCGGAAGTTTGTACTCCTGAAATAGGAAAAAATAATTTGTATCGAATACATAAATGAGCTGTAAAAGGGAGCGACACGTGTTGATGTGTGTTTTAACATGTCATAGGGCATCTAGAAGGGAGATAAGGTCGGATACACCTTATTGGGTGGTTTTAGCCCATGGTTTTGTAATACCGTTTGATGGTTTCTTGTATTGTATCTCCTATTTATGAGGTGCGTGAGATAGAGGTTGTGTGTAAGAGTCCTATGGCTGTTGAGTTGCCTCTGAATCTCTGATTAATGGTACTCCTGCGAAGAGCTTGCTCTGCAAGTATTTTGTAATTTGTTTTTGATTGCTGAATAAAATATTGAGCTGCTTTTGGAGGGTGGGGTTTTTCTCCCGAAAGGGTTTTCCCCACGTAAATCATTGTGTTGTGGTATGAATGCTATTATATCTATTTCTATTTTCTGTAACTGTTGTAATGATCTGAAAAAGTTTTGCATTACCCTCCTCTCAAGGTTAGTGTAGGAAGTTGTTTCCGCTACTTAACTTCCTTACAAGTGGTATCAGAGCCTGATCACCTTTGGTTTCAATTGTGGGCAGTTGGGTTTTTTGAACTAATCCAGATTTGAGTGGGAGCTTGTGCAGAAGACACTTTTTGATCTTGTTGTAGGAATATTCAAATGGCGAGTTCGTCAGGGAGAATAGAGGTGGAGAAATTTAATGGAAGTAATTTTGAGATGTGGAAGCTGAAGATGGAAGATCTGCTAATAGATCGAGATCTTTGGGATGCTGTTGATGCGAATGTCCAAAGACCCTCAGATCCTACTGCAGCAGCTCAGTATGATGTTATGGACCGAAAAGCCAAGGGTCTAATCAGACTGTGCCTGGCAGACTCTGTTCTAATCAATGTCCATGAAGAAAACTCTGCAAAGAAGCTATGGACTAAGCTTGGTGAGATGTATCAAGTGAAATATTTATTAAATCAAATTTTCTTAAGAAAGAAATTGTATTCCTTGAAGATGGAAGAGGGTGGACGAATTGCAGACCACCTAGAAGCATTCAATATGATTGTGGCTCAATTAGTATCCGTCGGTGTTAAGATGGATGAGGAGGAGAAATGTCAGATCTTGCTTTGTTCTTTGCCTAATTCATGGGATTCTCTTGTTATGGCTATCGGTAGTACTTCTGTTGTTTTGAAATCTGAAGACGTGGTGGGTGCCCTACTCGGTGAAGAGATGCGAAGGAAGGTATCCATCAGTTCAAAGGAAGCCCTAACCGTTCGTGGAAGACCTAAGGAGAAAGGCAAGAAGAATGAGAAGCACGGCAAGTCCAAATCCAAAGGGAGATCGAAATCTCCTGGAAAGTCCAAAGTCATTTGTTGGAATTGGGGTAAACCGGGTCACATCCGTAAGGACTGCAAAGAAGAAAAGAAGAAGAAAAAGAAAAAGTTCGATTCTGATTCTGAGTCTGACAAGGAAGATGGCGATGCATTTATTGCGGCTTTGGCGACTCATGCAGGTAATGATGCCTGGCTAATTGACTCAGGTGCATCTTTTCATATGACTTCCAATAGAAATTGGTTTTCTGAATATGAAGGATTTAATGGAGGTAAGGTGTACTTGGGTGATGATTCACCTCTAGACATTGTTGGTCGAGGTAAAGTTAGAATCAGGTTTTCTGATGGTAGAATAAAAGGGATTAATGGTGTGCTGCATATCCCTGGATTAAAACGAAACCTGTTATCTGTGAGCAAACTAATAGATGCAGGTGTGCAGGTAGTCTTTTCTGAAACAGGATGTAAGATGATTAAGGGTGCTATGGTAGTTGCTAGAGGTGTCAGGTTTGGCACTTTGTATAAGCTTGAAGCATACACTGTTGAGTGTAATAGCACTTCTGTAAAAAGTAAATCTGTGGATACCTCACTGGAAGATTTGAAGGTTTCACCTTCAGCAGATGGAAATGGTTTTTGGGTACCTAAGGGTGCACTTTCGTCTGAAGCAAAGTTACCTGCAGAGAAGACTATGTTATGGCACCAGAGACTTGGCCACATTGGAGAAAAGGGTCTAAGGACCTTGAAAAATAAAAATCTTGTTGAAGGTTTGAATGATTGTAATCTTGACTTTGATTTCTGTGAGCATTGCATTTATGGAAAACAAAACCGCGTTCAGTTTTACTCGAGTTCTCATAAAACTTGTGGTGTTTTGGACCTTATCCATTCTGATGTGTTTGGTCCAGTAGATGTCTCTTCGATTGGAAAATCCACATATTATGTTTCATTTATTGATGATTTTAGTAGAAGGAAATGGGTATATTTTCTAAAGAGTAAATCTGAAGTTTTTAGTCGTTTTAAAGAATTTAAAGCAATGGTTGAGTTGCAGACTGGAAAGAAAATAAAATGTTTGAGAACTGATAATGGCGGTGAGTTTTGCTCTAATGATTTTGATAGATTCTGTAAAGACTGTGGAATTAACAGGCAGAAGACAACTCCGTATTCTCCACAGCAGAATGGAGTTGCAGAAAGAATGAACAGGACACTGATGGAGAAGCCTAGGAGTATGTTGAGTGGTGCTGGTCTCGAACAAAAGTTTTGGGTTGAAGCTGTTGCCACTGCTTGCTACCTGATTAACAGGTCTCCTACATCAGCTCTTGTTGATAAAATGCCTATGGAAGCATGGTCAGGTCACAAGCCTTCATTGAGACATCTTAGAGTTTTTGGTTGCGAGGCATATGCACATGTGCCAAAGGAGAAGCGAAAAAAGTTGGAGAACAAGGCTGTGAAATGTATCTTCATCCGGTATAGTTATGGTGTGAAAGGATACAAGCTTTGGGACCCTGTTGCACAAAAGGTAATTCACAGTAGAAGTGTTATTTTTAGAGAAATTAAGTCTCCTTCTGTTACATTGCAGCCAGAACAGACTAAAAAAGAAGATGTGATTCAACTTCCTTCTACACCTGAAAGAGTTGAATCGAGACCCCTAGATAGGCAAGAATTTGAGGAGAGCTCGTCTAGCTTTGAATCTTCAGAAGAGGAGGAAGAACCTCCAACTCAGCTTGTTCGAAGGTCTACAAGACATAGACAACCACCTGAAAGGTATTCACCTGATGATTGGAGATGTATTTTTGCTCTGAATACTAGTGTGGATGAACCAAAATCTGTAGAAGAGGCATTAGGTATGAATGATGCAGAATCCTAGAAGATTTCTATGGAGGAAGAAATGGCAGCTTTGAAAAAGAATGATACATGGGATCTTGTACCATTGCCTGAAGGACGAAAACCTGTTGGTTGTAAATGGGTGTTCAAGAAAAAGATTGGTTCAGATGGAAGCATTGAGAAGTATAAAGCAAGGTTGGTTGCAAAAGGCTACTCTCAGGTTGAGGGTGTTGATTACGGTGAGATATTTTCTCCTGTTGCAAAAATGACGTCCATTAGATTTTTGCTTTCTATTGCTACTGCTTATGATTTAGAGGTTGAGCAAATGGATTTGAAAACTGCTTTCCTTCATGGTGATTTGGAGGAAGATATTTATATGACACAGCCAGAGCACTATGTGGTGAAAGGCAAAAGAAATTTGGTCTGTAAATTGAAGAAATCTTTGTATGGCCTCAAACAAAGTCCTAGGATGTGGTACCAGAAACTTGATACATATGTGTTGAGTTTGGGATTTGAACGTTCTAAATCAGATCACTGTGTTTATTATAAATCTTATGGTGATCATTTCTTATTCATTGCATTGTATGTTGATGATATGTTATTCATTGGTAAAGGGAAAGGTATGATTTCAGAACTGAAGTCTCAGCTCGCTGCTAAATTTGAAATGAAAGATCTTGGTGCAGCAAAGCACATCCTTGGGATGGAAATTAGAAGAGATAGGGTGAATAGAATGCTATGGCTAGGCCAGAGTAAGTATGTGAATTCAATGTTACAGAGGTTCAACATGCAGAATTGTAGACCATTGAGTGTTCCTTTTACAGTTGGAATGAAACTATCTATTTCAGATTGTCCTACATCCCCATTGGAGATGGAAGACATGAGCAGAGTGCCTTACCAAAGTGCAGTTGGAAGCTTGATGTATGCTATGGTCTGTACTAGACCAGACATTACCCAAGCAGTGGGAGTACTTTCTAGATATATGTCTAATCCTGGTAGAGTTCATTGGGATGCAGTCAAAAGAGTCTTCAGATATTTGAAGGGTACTTCAGAGTATTCTTTGTGTTATCATGGTAATTCAGTTGGAGACATGACTTCCCTTGATATCCATGGTTATGTGGATTCAGATTGGGCAGGTGATATTGATAGCAGAAGATCCACTAGTGCTTATGTGTTTACTTTGTTTGGTGGTGCAATTAGTTGGATGAGTAAGCGACAGGCTGTGGTTGCTTTATCCACTACTGAAGCAGAGTATATGGCAGCTACTCATGCTTGTAAAGAGGCCATTTGGCTTAAGAGACTATGTTCGGATATTGGAATAAAACAAGGTACAGTGACAGTTTACTGTGACAGTCAGAGTGCAATTAGCCTAGCTAAGAACCCGACATTTCATGCCCGGACCAAACATATTGATGTTCAGTATCATTTTGTTAGAGATATGGTCGAAGATGGTAGGGTGAAGCTGGTTAAGGTGGAAACTTTGATGAATGTTGCAGATTCTTTAACTAAGGCTGTAAGCACAGAGAAGTTCAGATGGTGTTCAGAGTCTATGGGCCTGATGGCCCCTAGCAATTGATTCATTGTGTTGACATTCCCTTCCGCTCATGCAAGGTGTTCGACAAGTGGGAGATTTGTTGGGAAAAATGGTGTCTCAACCTTGCATTTATGTGAGGTTACTATTTATAGTAAGTTTTCATTTGAGCACGAAATAGTGCAAAACTCTCCCTGAAGCTTCTGGTTGGGTAGATAAGCATTCCGGTAAAGTTTCGTCGCAAGGTCACAGCTAGTTTTGAAGATATTAAAGTTTTCATCTTGGAGGGGTGCAATAAAATATTTAAACTTAATTTTGGGGACTTTAGAGGCTCCAAAACGCCTTGAAAAGTGGTCGTAACCGGCGAAGCCTATTACAAGGTGATAGAGTACTTCGCGAGCTTTCCGGCGCTTCAAACAGTTCGTCAATCGGACACCCGGTTCTCAAGTTATGGCCTCTGGAAGTTTGTACTCCTAAAATAGGAAAAAATAATTTGTATCGAATACATAAATGAGCTATAAAAGGGAGCGACACATGTTGATGTGTGTTTTAACATGTCATAGGGCATCTAGAAGGGAGATAAGGTCGGCTACACGTTATTGGGTGGTTTTAGCCCATGGTTTTGTAATACCGTTTGATGGTTTCTTGTATTGTATCTCCTATTTATGAGGTGTGTGAGATAGAGGTTGTGTGTAAGAGTCCTATGGCTATTGAGTTGCCTCTGAATCTCTGATTAATGGTACTCCTGCGAAGAGCTTGCTCTGCAAGTATTTTGTAATCTGTTTTTTATTGCTGAATAAAATATTGAGCTGCTTTTGGAGGGTGGGGTTTTTCTCTCGAAAGGGTTTTCCCCACGTAAATCATTGTGTTGTGGTATGAATGCTATTATATCTATTTCTATTTTCTGTAACTGTTGTAATGATCTGAAAAAGTTTTGCATTACCCTCCTCTCAAGGTTAGTGTAGGAAGTTGTTTCCGCTACTTAACTTCCTTACAATGAAACCTAGATTGATGGAATGAGGGTATACAATTATTACACCCTGTTACAACTACAAAGACATGTTGAAAAGATTGACAGGTGGAATGGAGTCTTCGCGGGAAGACTTGCCTTTGAGCTCTAGGGTGATGTAAACAGGAAGATGTTTGTTGAAGCTATGGAATTTGTGAGTATATATGGAAGTTTCTTTATTCAATTTTCTCAGTTTACTTACATATGAGTAGGTGGTTTTGAGGGCCAACCATTCAAGATGCCCAGGTATGCTTTTGACAACTATGTGCTTATAGAGGTGAGCAGGCAGTTGGCTCACATTGATAAAAGATTAGGAGCAAAGGGCGAGTCTGGAGTTGTATTCCTAGTTGAACTCAGATATTATAGTTGTAAGTCTGTATCAGATGCCTTGAACCTGGAACTAGAGTTCAAAAAGATGAACCTGTAGAAATATGTGGCAAGGTGAAAGTTTGATAGCAGGGGTTATGCAATGGAGAACCTAAATGTAGATAGTCATTTTTGTCATGAACCTGAATTAGAGGATTATTGGGGGAACTGCAGTGATGAGTATGAAGTAAGAAAAAGACTATGGTCCAGATTCACTCTGCTATAGATAACTACCATGAGGATTCCAATTAATATTTAAGGAGCATCAGAAGATACAGAAGAGGATGTTGTAGACCCTAAGTTTGATAAAGAAGTCCAAGGAAAACTGATTCTAGAAATTGATTGGAACAAAAAGGAAGATGATAGTATCCAAACCAAAACCTTCAATGTTGTGAGAAGAACAGAGAGATGGTTGAGGAACCAAAAGTTTAAGGAGGGACCTCACATGTCCTCACATGAGCCAAGAATTGATTCACACATTGTGATTCAATCTCTCATTTATGCTACTAACAAGATTGTCGATGTTGTAGGTGTTTCAAAGCCTGTTGTAGAGAAAATTCAACCTAGAAGGTCAAAAAGGTCGCCATCCAGTTTCACAGTTGCTCGAGTAACTCGGTCCAAGAGCAAAAAGAAGAGTAGGGGTCCTATCCTGTAATAGGTTGTTGTAGACTTGGACCCCAGCGAGGAGCTTGAACAAATAATGGATCTACAGGATCAAGATGAGCCCGAGATGTAGGAAATGGACACAAATAAGGAATAGGAAATTGGGCAAGATCCCATGAATACCTTGGTAATTGTCACTTCACTATATGCACAAACAACTCCACCACCTAAGGAACTTGCAAATGCACCAAGATGGTTGGAAGCTGCTATTGGAAAGAAACGAAGTGTGGTGCCAGTCACAATTCCATTAGAGGACATGGTTAGTAGATGCTTGGGAAAGGTGTCAAAGCCAAAAAAGCTCAAAACACAAGCAATGCTTGATGTAGATGAAACAACAGGTCACTGGACAACCAAAGTAGCCAAACCCCTTCCAGGAAGAGATGCAAATAAGGTTACGGAGGAGGATTTTACTGTGGAAAAAATAGATTTAGGGGTTGCTTCAAGGGCTGTAGATGTTAAGAATCTGGCATCCTCCACGAAGAGGATAATTTCAAGGATGTGGAAAGATAAAAAGGACAAAAGAGAACTGAAGCAAGTTGTCACCCAGATGGCTGAGTACATCAATGCTATCCACAACCCAGACCCCCAACCATTGTCACAGATACCAATGTCATTTGACCCTAAATCTCCAGCAAACTAGAAAATGCTAGATCAGGTTCAAAGGAACAGGGTAGTGACAAAGATGTTCAATAAATGGTTGGACCTGATAATATAACAGGGGTCAAATTATATTATTAATCTAGTTAAAGTTTATAAAGATTCTAAAACTATGAGTAAAGAGCTTGAACTCGAAATGGTCACCTGGGAGAAAGAAAGGATCAAGTGGGTAGCAGTCCTTGCACAGATGAACGATGTTCAGAAATATGGAGTGATGAAATTCCTGGCTGAAAAATCGGTGGAGAACTTGGATGACAATGTTTTGTACGTGTCAAAGAAAAATATGGAATGGCACAATTCGATCATCAAGCAAGGTCATGAAGAATCCACCAAGCTGCTCAAAGGATTGACCGACTTGATCGATACTGTAGTCACATAAATCTGTCCATTTTAATTAAATGAATACTTGCTATTTTTTGGATTAAAAATCCACTAGCCATCAGTTAATTAAATTAATATTTAATTAATTCTTCTTCAAAATATCCTCCTATTAATTAAATAAATTATTTAATTTATTTTAATTAATTCATTAAACCAAAATCACAATCAATTAAATGAATAAATCCTATTTATCCAATTTAATACCCTTTCCTCTTTTAAATAAATTAAATAAAACATTTATTTAAATCATTAAAATCCCCCCCACTTGCATTCTCCTAAAAATGCAAGTTGCACCTATTTGTTGAAATAAATGAATTTTATTTTTAAAAAAATCCTTTTTTCTCTCACCCACCAAACCCACTTGCAATCTTAACCCCCTTCTAGATTCTTCTAACCCCTTCCTAATTAACCTAATCGATCCCCTAATTATTGTCACATTTCTAAGCAACTTGGAGTAGCTTCTCAAAGACTCCAAAGTCTTTGAAAAATATTAAATGCTTTGTGTGTTCAACAATTTAACCTCTAAAGTCTTCCAAACCACTAAAAGCTCTTACATGACCATTTATGGTTAAATCCACTTGCACACATGGTTAGGGACTTTGACCCCTAAACTCAACCCTCATGTAACCCATGTGTCTCCTCAAGCATTTATTGCTTTGACCATGGTTATCCTCACTAACTCTTGCACAAGAGTTTATCCATTGGAAAAAGCATTATTCTTTGGATAATGAATTTATTCACTCAACCCAACCTTAACCTCACCTCCCAAGTTAACCCTCAAGTCATGTCAAGCATTTAATGCTTCTTCCCTGTCCTCTCAACCCATCTCATGTTGACACTTGTCATCCTGGGATTGGGTTCAAAGCCCTCACATGGATTTAATATCATTCAATCCTGATCCTTTTTGAGATTACTCAATATCAACCCTCCATTGCTCCATTTTACCTATAAATAGAGCTCACATTACTTATTTTCAAATCCTCCAGCATTCTCAAACATTTACATTATAGTCATTTTTAGAGAGCATTTAGCATAAATCCATCATAGTCACTCTTTTGGTTTAAAATCAATAGTAGCTAATTAGATAATCTCTTATTTTATCTCTTGTTCACATTTGCATAACATTTTAGATTAATCATTTTCAATCTTGAACCTGCATAAGGTATCCATAGTGCGAAAAGCTACTGAGAGCTGCACTAATTTGGAACTTGGAGAGGAGAAGAACAAGGTAGGAGGAGCTACAAGCATGGTAGAAGATGTTTGGAGATTTCTTCTTGCATTTATTTTCATAGTTAAATGCTTTATTATGTTTTTAGTGTCTCTCTTGGTATGCCTGCTTAGATTAGTCTTTGGTTGATTAACACTAAAATTTCTCTTGGTTTCTTGTGTTTTTATGTGTTATACAACCACAAGTTTTTGTTTAACATAACCCCATTTTACAGAGCATCATTTGGTGAACACGATGTGAACCAAAGAGCAACTTTTTAAAAAACTAACTTTTTTGACTATTTTACTTGACACACAGGTCACACTTTGGCGCTTTTGTTCACGTTTTAGCGCTATCGCAAATTTGGTCTTTTAGCGCTATTGTTTCCATCATAGCGCTATTGTCCCAAAATTAGCGCTTTTGTCTATAGTATAGTGCTATTGACCATTAAGTAGCGCTTTTGTTCCCATATTAGCGCTTTTGTCTTTTTATATAATATTTTCTTTTAGTGCTTTTTGTCCTTAATGTCGCGCTTTTGTGTTAAGTAGGCTTCTGTTCTCACACAGAGTAGTGCTATTGTAACAGAGCGTTGTAAAAAAAATGCCTTGTAACCGATAAATCAATTTTTATTAGGCTTGTAGAGGCCCACCATGTATTTAGATTTTACTGACTTTTCATTTTTTGTGCAGGTTGATCTAACCCATTTTATTGCTTAAATTTTTTAGAAATTCACTTTTCTTAATTTTATTGCAAGTTAAAATTAACTTCAAAACACTTCATTTCGGGTACTTAAAAATCAAACCTCAAAATTTTCATTTGGTGCTTTAAAACTCACAACAAACTTTGTTTTTCATGCAAGATAGGCAATTTGAACACTTCCTTTTTGGTGCTTAAAAATCAAACTTCAAACACTTCATTTTTGGTGCCTAAAACTCAACAAAACAAATTTGGATTTCCTTGCATCAACTCAAGTTAAAAATTCACAATCCACACTTTGTTTTGGGCAAATAAAGAGAACAATCAACTTGTTTTGTTTTTCAAAGTGATTTACTTCAAGCAAGCATGCTTTTCATTAAGTTGACCAAGATTTTATTTTCCTAGTTTACTCAACATATTGCCTTTGAAGGATAAAAAGAACACCATGGTTGTTGGAGCAACATCTCCAAATAGTTAGATCACCATTTCAATGACAAGTTAAAAAGAACAAGTGTCTTTTGTGTTTGTCACACTTGTGCAAAAAGTTTATCGAGTGGTCCTACTTCTAACACACACTATCCTCTCCCTTGGTTTTTGTGGTCCTAGGTGCAAGAGAAAAGTGTTAGTAACACTCAAAGTTTATATTTTTAAGAGAGGCCTGCCAAGAGACACATCACTCTTGGGAAAGACCTCGCGCGGTAAATCCTTCGAGCCGCTATAGAAATCAGGTGTGAGCGAAAGTTGTAGCCTTGGGTATAGCTGTTCCTACAGTGTAACTTAATGAAAGGACAAATAGGCCCCACCACAAGTTACAAGGCTCTTAAGTGAGTCATTGCATAATGAAATTATGTCCAAAGACATTGAAAATTACTAAACACCTTTAAGTAGTAGCCCACTCAATCTATTGATTAAGGATATTTGTGAGGAGTTCAGTGCAAGAGAATAGAAGGTTTTGCTCCCAAGATACTCACCATGCATATTTCCTTGAGTAGAAACATAACATTTTGAAAGGTTACTTGTAGCCTGATAAAAATGGTGACTCCCCCATCATAGGGACCATCTATTTGTTATGCTTGTGCAAGACTTAGTATATCACATCCTTACTTGCCACTACAGGATTCATAGGGTATGTGGTACCAAAGTTGAAGAAATATCAAGATGTGGGCTGAAATTATTGCAACTAGCCATTTGACCTTAGGGATAAAGAGTCTTTGAACTGTCTTCATTTTTGTGTCAAGACCAAGTGATAAACTGAGCTGACTTCAGGCTTTTTTGGAAACATACTCAAAAAAATTTGGAAGGAAAGGGTCATAAAAGTCCAAGGATTGGGTTGATCTAGACCCACACCTATTTGTGCCTTTTGAGGCAACATTCTTGTGTTTGTGTGCTTGCTTTGTTTTCTTGTCAAAGAAAAATTAAAAAAAATCCAATTCCAAAACAAGTATTCATCCAACACAAACATTTTTCAAAAAACTAACAAAGATTCCAAAACAAAGTGCAAACAACAAAAGTATCAAACTATATGACCATTCTCCACATCTTGAGGAAGAAGAATCTTCATCAACATATCAACTTGAATAAAAGACCATTGAGCTTAAAGGATTTCATCAAAAGAAGGAAATTATTCTATCTTAATAGACAAATCTTTGTCTCTCATAGAACCTTCTTACGTCACTTGTGTCTATATCTTCAAGGAAAAACAAACGAGTTTGATCAAGAGTCATTAAACCACAGAGCTTTTACTTAATACAAAGCTTTGAGTTATCATAAGAACAAGGGAGGAAAAATCAATCCTGCCTTCTTTCCAGATATTTGTATCACATATAACTCAGCTAGGGAAGAACCCCCAACCCCTGAACAAGAAGAGGAAGAGTTTGTTCCTTTTGTAACACAAAGTTTCTATTGAAGTTAACCTTTCATTCATTCTCACATTCACACATCATCAATCCATTCCAACTCTCGAAATATCAAGAGGTTTTTTTCCTAAGTACTCTTTCAATATTGCTTGAATCAAACACAATACATCAGTTTTTAGAGTGTCTCTACATCTAGGATAAACTCATCCTAAGAGGCATTTCTAGGCGGGTTAAAACTAGTCTATGAGTGAATCCTCTCATTACTAGGTAGTTGAGTCTATAACACATCTCAAATCTCTCTAAACCTTATCACGTCAAACATTGTCAATCAAATACAACAAGCAATTCAAGAAAAGACTTTGGTAACATCTGCCTTTAGTGCTAGAGATCCACATACAAAACACTCCACCAAACATAAATCTCTGATTTCATCAACAACTCATCATTATTTTCACCAAACTTCAACAACAACTTGTAAACAAAATGGCTCAAACTGAATCTAGATCTAGACAAATGGAAATTGAGGAAGAGGAGGAAATATCAATGAATTCCAAGAAGCTCTTGGAGGAAACCCAAATGATGAAAATCCAAGTACTCCTATTCCTGCAGCAATAGAAAGGGCACAACACAACCCTCTCTTTAATCGACTTTTTGACGAGATACTCAAGAGCAATGCTAATGCTCAATTTTTAAGACTTGCTCAAGAGGGAGCCAAACTACCCTTTGATTTTGATGTTGCATAACTAAGGCAAGCATTAGAACGTCAAAGTTGTAATGCGGATGAAAGAGGTCGAGATCATATCAGATATAACATTCATCAAGGAAATCCACCACCTCCTCCTCCTCCTCCAAATGACATTGACATGTTGCGGCAACAAATCAAGAATAGCTCCACAGTGGTGTGAAGACAAACCAGTTTTTACTTAATGATATTTGTCCCTATCCCTTTGATAGGAATCTAAATATGCCACCTTTTCCATGAGGGTTTGAAATACCTAGGTTCAAAAAGTATTGAGGAAAAGGAGATCCTCACGATCATGTTAGAGAATTCCATTCAGCATGCCTAGAAGTGGTATGCAAGGACACATACCTAATGCAACTCTTTCCCCAAAGTTTGAGAGGAACAGCCACATCATGGTTTTTCCAACTACCACATGGCATTAGGACCTTTAAAGAACTAGTCCAGAAATTCTTGGCACACTACTCACATAACATTGAACGTGAAATCACCATGGTAGATCTATGTAATACTAAGCAAACACTAGGAGAGCTATTTTTCAGTTTTCCTACAATGATGGCGTCAAATGTCTAGCTGACATTCTCTTCAATTATCCAAACAAGAGTTAGTGGAAATATTTATTTCCAACCTAAATGACGAAATGGAATTTCACCTAGACATGAAAGACACAGACTCCTTCAATGACATGATTACCAAGGGTTTAAAATGTGAGTGGGCTCTCATAAAAAAAGGGCTTATCAAGATATATAATGAGCCAAAGGATGGCCCTCACCCATGCTTCAATAGTGATAAGCCTAACTTCTGGAACAAAAACAAAAGCATCGTCAATGATGGGGTTGTGGATGCAAGGACTATCAAAAGTGTACAAGTTGTGATCTGATTTCTGGGACAAAACCCCCCACCCAAGAATAACAGAGTTGCTCCCCCAAATCAAGGATGCAATGTACCTCAAGAGGAACCCAGACAACGCCAACAAAATTTTAAACCACAACGAACATACACTCCCTTAGGGGAACCTATTGAAATGGTGTTACGTCAGTTGGTTTCTCAAACTCTAGTGACCTTACCAAAAACATCAAATTACGAACCTCAGGTCAAACCTTCTTGGTTGAGGGACATTGAACATTGTGACTTCCATCAAGGGAAAGGGCATAAAACAAGCAATTGTCATAGATTGAAATATCTTATTCAATATCTTATTGACCGAGGTGACATTGAAATTGAAGGACATGACCCGAAAACAACAAACAATGATCATCTCATGTTTAAAAATCCACTTCCATCACAAGATCAAAGGGGTCCTTCCACTTCAGGGAGAAACATAGATACCACTGATTATATGCACGTCGCCCATAATTACACTGTGAATCACCTATATGATGCCAGTGAACAAATTGTAACCATTACCATACAAAATCCTAGCTCCATCTGCAATGTTGTTACACGTTGGTGGCAAGATCACCATTAAAGAAGTATAACCTTGTGGAACAGTTAGATAAGACACCTGCACTGATATATATCTTAGAGCTATTGTGCCTATCCCCATCTCATTAAACAATCTTGGATCAATCTCTCCAAGAGGCGTCAATCCCTACAAATCTAAATATAGATCAATTCCAATCTATGGTTGGTAGTCTAAGATCATCACCTTGTCTCACTTTCTCTGAAAGTGACAATACATCCTTCCAGCAACCTCATAATGCCTCACTCCACATTGAAGGGTTTATCAACCAGCATAGGATCAAGCGAGTCTTGATCGACAATGGAGTAGGCCTGAATATCTGTACACTACAATTGGTCACAACATTGGGATAAGCAATTGAATCAGTAGATCCTTGCAAAAAGATAACAATCAAAGCCTATGATGATGCAGAGCATTCATCCAAAGGAGCAGTTGTGCTACCAATCCGAGTGGGCCCAGTGGTGAAGCACATCATATGCCAAGTTTTGGACCTTCCTCTATTATATAATTTGTTGTTACGAAGACCTTGGATACATGCCATGCAAGTTGTTCCATCCACCTACCATCAGTGTATCAAGTTCCCTCATAATGGAGTAGAAATTACAATCCTGGGTGATGCAAATCCCTTTGCATATTGTCACAATATAACTCACCAACCAGAGATTACTATTCTCAACAACAAATAAGCCATCTCATCCACATCATATATAAGTCTAGCCTATCTTTCCAGTTCAAACACCACTATACCCAAGCAAGAGAAGCTCAAGATGAAAATGGTAGAGGAAGGTCCTGGAGAGTACAATCTAAGCCAACTCTTTTGTGTTGGACAAATGCCCACTACTCCTAGAACTCATGGTAAACCTCAACGGTTACTTCAAACACCACTGGTCAAGCCAGCATGCACTTTGACACCTTTCATCCTTGGAAAGAGTCAAGAAGAAGAAACCAAAGATAAGGACTTAGCAGAATGGATCTATAAAGATCCTATCACCATGAACATCCCCCAAGCTAAGCTTCCCACAAATCAATATGGAAAAGGCCTTCTCATTATACAAAAAATGAGATATGATGGTTAGAGTGCTTTAGAACATTGCAAGTAAGGAAGACACAAACCACTGCAGCTGGAATTAAAGCCCAAAGATAACACTGGATTGGGCTTTCAAAAGGAGATTCTTCCTAAGCTCAGATTCAAAGGGAAACCCAGGAAACCTCTATATCAGCCTACTACAAAGAGGTCACCTTTGATTATATCAGAAGCACCACACACCATACCAATTGCCCCACTAAGGCTGAGAATCCCAACAATACCATCCACAACACCAATCATCAAACCAATCAAACCAGCAACCCCATCAACAACAACAACAAAAATAACATCAATAGCACCATTAGAAACAACAACTCTATCAAAATTCCCAGCAGCATCAACAACACCAGCAATACTAGCAGAAGCAACAGAGTCAACAATGTCGATAATCCCAGTATTAGATTCACTGATCCCCATAATCCTTCTTGCAGCACCTGTCATTCCATCTATCCAGGTACATCAGCTGATCACACCTGTAGTGTTTAACTCAAAGGATATCCTAGTATGGTATAGTAATTGGATACTGGAAAGTGACTTAGAGACCAACTCACATGAGTGGTAGTTTGATTCAATACATCTAAATACTTCAGATGAGGAAGACGCATCACCCCCTCCACCTCACAAAGAAATCCCTATTTATGGAGAAGCACAGATTAAAACCTCTTGCATTCCTGAACTGGAAACATCTTCCACAGACCCTATGTCACATCCTATACCCGATTCTAATAGGGAGATTACCATCAATGACCTTTACCACAATGTTTTAACCCTCACTAAAACATCCCACGAACTTAACCTAATTGATGAGGTAATACCCATTATCCATCCTGAACTCATTGAATGGAACCAACCTAACCCCCCATGCCTTGACCACTTCCAAAATGATGAGGCAAACATTGATTTTTTGGAATTACGGGATAACATACCAAGCAAGGATCACAAAACTAGATTCTCCATTTAACTTAATAGCGCAACATACTTTGGGGTGGATGCCAAAACTTTTAGCTACAAAAATATAACAATAAAACATGGATCTTCCAGTGAAAACCACACTATGGAATTGATTGATCCCACAAAAATAAAAAGGAAGAGTGTACCCAATGGTGAAAACCTCTCTGAGGCACTTGAGGATGAAAGGTTTGACATTCTCCCCTCTAGAACACAACAGGAATGTTCAACAATACTCATCGAGGAGACAAAAGAATACAACATGGGGACTCCTAAAACTCCTCACCACATCCATCTAGCATCTCTTTTAACTCCAGAGGAACAACCTAAGTTTGTCAAATTCTTCAAAAAATGTCAGATCAACTTTGCATGGTCATATGTAGACATGCCTAGTCTTGATCCTGATTTAGTCATGCATCACCTCACAGTCGCAGAAGGAGGTAAGCCTATAAAGCAGAAACTTCGCAAGATGCATCCCCAGATCACGGTACTAGTCAAAGCAAAACTTAAGAGACTCCTGGATGTTGGTTTCATTAGACCAATTGATTATGCAGATTGGATCTCCAACATTGTGCCTATCAGCAAACCTAATGGGGGCATTTGTATCTATACTGACTTAAGAGATCTGAATAAGGCATGTCCTAAAGATGACTTCCCCCTACCAAACATCAACATCATAGTGGACCTAATAGTAGGACAGGCCATGCTTTCACTCATGGATGGCTTTTTCAGGTACAACTAGATAAAGATCGTACCAAAGGATCAACATAAGATGGCCTTCACATGACCATGGGGAATACACTACTGGAATGTAATGCCTTTTGGTCTAAAGAATGTAAGAGAGACCTATCAACGAGCAATGACCACCATCTTCCATGATATGATGCATACCATAATGGAAGATTGTCTTGATGACTTACTGGCAAAATCACTCACAAGAGAAGGTCATCTAGACATATTAGAGAAAATATTTAACAGACTGGAACAATATCAAGTTCAACTCAACCCAAAGAAATGTGTCTTTGGAGTAACCTTAGGGAAACTTCTAAGATACATTGTCTTAAGCAAAGGCATTGAGGTCGACCCAGCAAAGGTCAAAGCAATCATGGACATGCCACCTACAAAGAACATCAGTCAGCTAAGGACATTACAAGGGTGACTACAATCCATCTGTAGATTCATTGCACAACTGGTAGATAAGTGTCACCCCTTTTCACACATGTTACACAAGAACATCCGCTTTCAATGGGATACTAGATGCCAGCAAGCATTTCAGATGCTTAAAGACTATCTCATGAATACACCATTGTTGATCCTACCAGATCTGAGTAAACCTTTATTGCTCTATATCTTAGCAACTAATACAACATTAGGAGTGTTACTGGCTCAACATAATGCAGAGGGGAAACAATGTGTTGTTTACTACATCTCTCACACACTGGTTGGCAAAGAACTCAATTACACATCTATTGAGTGAGCTTGCCTAGTAGTAATCTTGGTAGCCACTAAACTAAGACACTACCTATTAACACATAAAGTAGAACTCATTACAAAGATTGATCCACTAAAGTACTTACTCAACAAAGCAGCATTGATAGGCTGCTTAGCCAAATGGGTGATGATTCTCAGTGAATTTGACATCGAGTATGTGGACCAGAAGGCTATTAAGGGGCAAGTTATTGCAGATCAGTTGGCCGATGCACCCCTCATAGGCGATCATCCTCTCATTTCCAATTTTCCAGATGAAGAGATATTCATGATCATAATAGCACAACCATGGAAACTATACTTTGATGGTTCATACACTAGGCATGGCTCGAGGGCAGGCATTCTATTTATCACACCTCTAGGTGACAACATCCCTAAGTCTTACAGGCTCACATTTCCATGCACAAACAACATAGCAGAATATGAGACCTTGATCACAGGACTCCGACTAGCTGTACAATGGAAGTTAACAAAGTGATAGATATATGGCGACTCCTAGCTAGTTATCTTACAAGTAATAGATGAATACCAGACCAAGGATGAAAAACTCATGCCATACAAGTGAATGGTGGACAATCTAAAAGAATCCTTTATAGCTACCATCTTTGAACAAATACCGAGAGATCAAAATCAAGCTGCTGATGTTATGGCTACCATTGCATCTCTCCTAGATCTTCCATAAAATTCAACACGCTATGAGTTCTTGGTCGAATAGCTTTGGATTCCCTCTTATGATATTCCCAAATCTAAGATGATATATCACCTTTTCAGTTTTGAATCCCCATGGTATGGTGAGTTCTACACCTATCTTTGTGATCACACACTTCCTCCTAACCAATCAAATAACTAACGTAAAGCCTTCATTCGCCAAACCACTCGATATACCATAGCTGAAACCCTATACGGACATAGTCTTGATGGTACTCTCTTTTGATGTTTGGAATAGGATGAGATAACAAAGGCCTTGGAAGAGGTACATGAAGGAATTTGTGGAACTCATGCAAGCGGTCCTTCACTAGCCAAGAAGATCATACATGCTAGATACTATTGGCCATCCATGGAAAAAAACTCCTACTACTTTGTCAGAAAATGCAAGAAATGCCAAGTTCATGGAGACTTGATACATGCACTAGTATAGGAATTGCAACCAATCACGACACCATGGCCCTTTTGTCAATGGGGACTTGACCTTGTGGGTAAAATCCATCCATCTTCATCCAACAACCACAAATTCATCACTATCACCACCGAAAACATCACAAAGTGGATCGAAGTTGTTCCACTTACTCAAGTCACTGGCAAGCAGATCGCCTCATTCATCCTTAATTACATCATTTGTTGGTATGGTGTACCCATGTCCATCATCACAGATAACGGGCTTCCTTTCAAAAATCAGGATGTCCATGAGCTCTATGAAAAGTTCCACATCCAACACTGCTTTTCCACTCCCTATTACCCACAAGGAAATGGTCAGGCCGAAGCATCAAATAAGAACATATTAAGAATTCTCAAGAAGACAGTCAATGATGCCGGCCATGATTGGCATGTTCAATTAAATCCAACACTATGGGCATATCGAACTAGCATTCGAACCCCTACAAGCACAACTCCCTACTCATTGGTCTATGGAGCAGAAGCTATCTTACCTATTGAGGTTGAGATACCATCTCTACAGGTTTCCTTGCATAATCTCATAGATGATGAAGCATACCGAGTCTCCCATCTTCAAGACTTGGAACTACTTGATGAGAAATGACAAGTTGCATACAATCACCTCAAAGCCTATCAACAGTGCATTAGCAGAAGCTATAATCATTGAGTTATACCTTGTACATTTGAGGTAGGTGATCTTGTTCTTTGAGAGAATCCTCCGAACCAACCAAATAAAGAACATCAGGGAAAGTTTGAATCAAACTGGTTGGGTCCATATGTTATCACTGCTATATTTGGGTCTAGGGCCTATCAGTTGGCTACTTCAGAAGGAGAACCACTAACAGATCCGATCAACAACATGCACCTCAAATGGTTTTATACATAATCTGTGCAGAGCATCAAGCTCCCATACATCCCAAAAAAACACCAAAAATATTTAGATAACTGTCCTGAAGAAAATACAAAAAATCAAAATAGTAAAGAAAAATCATGCATCCAAACAGTGCACAACCACTTCGGTGGCACATTGGGTAAGTATGATGGTGAAAACCTGGCAAACAGGTGCCACTCATAAATGGCTATGGCTCCATTATCTTTCAGGCTTGTTGTGATCACATTCATTGCATCCACACATCCATCCACCCAAACCATGGCTTGTTATTAATTTGCAATCAAGGATAGTACTTCACGCATCTCGCATTCTGCTTTTTCATAGTCATGTCTAAGCTGAGGGCAATGCCCTTAACCTATTTGATAGAAGTGGATTCTATATTACTTGAGATTCATTGGGTTCTTCATTCAAAAACTATCTCACAAAATACCAAAAAACATTGCAAACTATTTCACAAAATTCCAAAAACATTCAAAAACACACAAAATTCAAAAACATGAGAACACATCAAAAATCAATCAAAAACATGGCAACACTTTGTACATACACATCCAAGTAGATACCAAATAAATATTTTGAAATAATCAAATGATGATCACTTATCACATCGACCAAACAATCAACATCAACACACAAACTGTCTTAACAAGGATGCATCCTTCCTTACCAAAACAAAGACAAGATAACATTTTCTTTGACAAGAAAATTTTGTTTAAGCTATCAAATACTTGGTTGATTTGTAGGTTATTTATTCATTTATATTAGGTTCCTATGCTACTCCAGGATATTCACAAGTGATTAGAGTGGCCAGGATGGTTCCTAAGTATCATTTTGTTTGTATGACTTTTGTGAATTATTCCAATGAAGTTCCGGGGCATGTACTAATGGTGTCTACATGGGAAGTTCACTAAGCTACGTGATCTTATGCAAAATTCAGTCATGGCTCACTATGGCTTGCTGACTACATCATATACCTTGACCATATGAGCATGAACCATTATGGAGGGTCCCTATTCTTTATTCTTGCTATTTGTTTGCAGGTACAATGCTCCATCCTTGGTTCCTACTGCCTCATCCAAGATCGATATTACCATGCTCAATGATGAAAATAATAGCATTATGGATCGTCATTACATCTCATCTATTTATATTGCATTCTATTGCATGTCACCCATCCATTTAATCATTCCTTATTCATATGCATGGCTTTATATGCAAAGTGTGAACAAAGTTAACATGAGAAGTTATTTGACAAATGAGTTGGTCCTGGATACAATCACAACAGAGTTCTTTGATGCATCATCAGTGCATCATGCAAAGTTTAAACAACCTTGCATTCATCTATCATAATCACATCATCATTTCATTACATTTAGTTGCATTTGAATAAACCTAGTTCATTATCATGTGCATACATATAGGTTTTTTAAGCTTCATTCTTAGATATTCATTAAAGTGCATTTCAAATTAGTTAGTTGCATTTACATGTAGTTCATTATCATTTACTTACATTAGTATCATTATATCATTTTATCAATGCATAAATCATGACATTTAGATTCATTTACATGATAAAATTGTCATCATTTGCATTTATTACCATTATTATCCATTACTGTGCGTTCATTTAGTATCATTTACAATCATCATCATGAGCATCATTTAGTTGCATGCATTTATTTATCTATCCATTTAATCAGTGCGTTCATCTATCCATCTTATATATTCTTATACTCATTCATTTCATTTCATTTAGAATTCATTATCCTTTTAAATTTCATTAAGATACAATTATTCATTACCCATGAGTTGCATTATCATCACATTATCATTTCACTTAGCTATATTTTGTCAACATTTAGATCCTAACCATCAAAACCATTTGTTTCAAACATTGGTTTATACGTTGCACATATACATTCATTTAGAAATCATCATATAAACATTTGTATTTTACATTTGTGTATCCATATTGCATTCATCTAAAAACCACCTACATGCATTTACATAAACTATTCATTCATCACATTATATCAAACATCATTGTTGGCATTACAGTAAGAAAGATTGTTGGCATTTCAATATCAGGAGATTGATGATATTCAGTAAGGATATTGAGAAGGTTGTTGAATATTATTGATATAACTGAAGAAGGATGATAACTATCTTTATAACATTATTTTGTCATTGATGTCAAGGAATTGATTATCTGATTCAGTATGATGTTGCCATATCTTGAGAAGATTGATTAGAAGAGAATTAAGATGTCAGTAAAAGACACAAAAAGAATGTGATGAATAAGGGGAGAAATAAGTTATTCAATGGGCAACTATTACCGAGTTAGACAATGATGAGATCATGATGTTTAGATTGTTTTGATGTCCTACATATGTTGTTTATTGTAAGGTTAATACTATACTATGTCACCAAGCAAGGAACCTAGTTGGTAAACCCTAAGGAACCTAGTCGGTAAACCCTAAGGTTATTGATATCGGTTAATGAAGGCGAAATGTCTACCAAGTAAAGTTTAGTATCTACCGAGTTGCAACCGAGTTATGAAAATGCGCATGGGATGGATAAAAGAATTATTTAATGAAGGACAATGATTAGCTGGAAATGTATAAATGATTGGTATGCCGTGCATGAAGTTTGTTAAGGATCTATGGTAAAGGAAAATCAGCAGGAAGATCTACAGTGCAGATTGAACTGCAATAACCTTGTGCAAGTTCCAAGAAAGGACTGCAAGTCCCAAGGCAAGGTAAAACATTTTCAGATCGAAGGATACATTGAACCTGGTCAAGTTTGAAGATCTGATGGCGAAGATTGATCTATTGTTTTTATGAAAGTTTAAGTTTGTATGATTCACCCCCCCCCCCCCCCACTCTCATCTTGTTAGCTATTGGCATTTGTACTTTACATTAAGTATCAGAACTATCAATCATTGCATCTCATTATCTCATCATTGCATTGACATAAAATATACAGTACCATCATTAGCATCATTTCATTATGCATACATCATCATCATAACATTACATACATAAGGCATTACACCAATAAATCATGCATGTCAACCTGCATCCACATGTTAGCATCACATTCATAAAACATGAATATAGAAATCATGTAGGAATAAATCATCATAAACCATGCACATAGGAATCATCTCATAATCACATATATATAGCAAGTACAACTATCCATCTAAGCATAAATCATAAGATCATCATCCTGCAAAAATCCATGCATATCATCACAAATATATGGGATCTCCTCATATATCGTATCATATCACTAAAAAACATACATGTATTAGAGTATAATGAAGTCCAAATTATCGACTACCAAGAGCCATCCAAGACATAGTCCAAAATGAAAATGTAATCATATACATAAATGCTCTCTCAGATGACACTCTAACTAGATGTTGCACCACCATCACCACCTGCTCCCCCACTACCCCCTGCACTGCCTGCACTATCTCGCTGTGGAGGACCCATCACACCACCACTACTCTGCATCCTCTAAAACCGCTCTAATCTTGCCTGACGCATCTGTGAATAGCTCATGGCTCATTGACTAACTAGCACCACTTGCTCATATAACCCCCACCAATACTCTATCTCAGCCTGTGCCTGTCGAATCTCCCTCATCACCTCCCCAGTAGGACCCTGTGCTCCCACTCCAACCTAGACTCTCTCCTGTAGCTCTACTAATCTCTCCACCACATTATCCCTCTCCCACAACACTACAGTCAGCTCTAACTCTCGTGTAAACAACTACACATCTCTAGCTACCACCTCTGCCTCCATATCCTCTATTCGGGTCTACAAAACTAAGATCATATGATCCCACAGATCTCCACGACCTATAGCTCCATCCCCCATATCCATAGGTGCCTCTCTAGTGGCTCCCTCCCCTATCTCCATAGGTGCCTCTCCCTCCCCCACATCCCTACCACCTAATCTCATGCCTCCTTGTATCAAAGGTCCCTATGATAGCCGCAATGGTTGCCCACCTCTCCCTCTCTGCTATAATCGTCCACCACCTCCTCCAAATCCCCCACCCCCTCCTCCTCCTCCTCCATCCCCACCACCACCATCCCCTCTCCCTCATCCACCTACTACTCCACAAACTCCTCTCCTCCTATGTCTTTGTCTTCCTTCCTCCTTGAAGGATGGAATAGGCTCTGCTGGATTGGATATCTGAGGAATCGAATGTGTGGCGATTTGCTATGTATACTCCTCCGTAACCCCTGCATCTACCACCCTCGGCCTCATCTTCCATGGTCTAGCCTATAATATGCAGAACTCTGCCAGAGCCTAATCATAAGGTAACACTGGTCCCCACTAGAACCTCTCTCAGACCACCCATGCATACTCTCCCGATCCACTAGGCAATCCCTACCTCCATCCAAACTATCTCAATACTATCCTAAGAAGTTGTCTCTCCACATTGTAGGTTGTTCTACCAATGAGGTATCATGTCATGAACACATATAGCAAGGCCTCTACATCATCCTCCCAGGGCTCACACTCAATGTATGGCCTCCAAATCACTACATCTAAATCATCCAGTGCCCACCGCCACCACTCTAACTTCACCAAGTGGGGCTGACTCATCATACCTCCATACATGTATACATATGGCTTGTCCACCGCCCTGAATCACAGACTCACCAGTCAAGTAATAGGTAAGTGCTCCCATGCCCAAATATGAAGCAAAGTGATCCCTACTCCCAATGAGCTCACCTCTCGGTATACTACCTCATGTAGCTCCCGATATAAGTGTGATAGCACGCACGGTCCCCATGTAAAATGGGTACCCTCTATCATCATTTGTTCGATAACCTGACCCCAACCAATGGCCACTCCATGCGATCATCGATCTGGGCATAGAAGTCCCCCAACAATCCTTGATAGCACAGATGGTAATGGCTTGTACAATGTAGCTATATCCTCCCATGCTATAGAACCATCATCAATGAATACATCCTCATCAAAGAATCTCTGCACTGTTGTTGTCCCCCAAGCTCGGTCATACATCACCAACTCTCCTCGAATGGGAATGTGTAAGATGCACCATACATCCTCCTGTGTAACCATCATCTCCCCCTCTGCTAAGTGAAATGTGCATGTCTCACTATGCCACCACTCTACCAATGCTGTGATCAAACCATGATTTGTCCGAATCACAAGCATATACATAACATCATGCAGGTTTGTCACTGTAATACAATCCACCTCAGCCTCTGTTAATCAATCGCACAATACCTATGTGGTGGGATGCCTCTCGCACATCTGTAAGACATGAAGATCCTCCTACACACATACACCAATCATCATCATCAGTTATTTTGTTTCAAACTTTCTTAAGTTTAAACCTAGACTATCAACATATACTCTGATCAAGTATCTTCGGGTCTCAACAGGTAAGCAATCATGGCACACCTATACTACAATAGACATTTATCCTAATGACCTAAGTCTCAACAGGGATGCTATGGTTCAAAACAACTCCCATCTCCATCCATCCATCATTGGCATCAGGAGATTCTCTTTCCAAAACTGGGGCATCTATTTTCCTACACAATAGTGCTACTCTGCAAACAATAGCACTAATATTCTGGCAACTGCACTAAAACAACTACCCAATAGCGCTAAACCAACAATAGCACTAAATCAACTATACAATAGCGCCACATATAAACAACAATGCTACAAGAGGTGCACAAAAGTGCTAAACCTACACAAGTGCTAATTCAACTATGCAATAATGCTACACTTTGCAATAGCACTAAAACCACTATGCAAAAGTGCTATAGCAGCACAAAAGCGCTAATTTAGTTGACAACAATGCCAAAACACAATTTTAGCACTATTTTTTTGACTCAACTTGGACACACTTAAAAACCTATTAAAAATGCATGAAATTAAAAAATTCAAATTCACATACTGCTGGTCCATAGTCATCTGGCCATTAGAATAGACGAACTTGCTTTATCCGATGATTTGATATCGGTACCGGCATCCTAATTGCTTCTTTCTCTTTCAAAAAGTCACTATCAGAGCTCAAAAATCACTATGGAGACGTATGCAAATGAACCTGTTTTCACCCCTTCCTCCCCATATATACCCTTCACCGTAACCCTAATTTTACCCCGCTCACCGACGTGGTTCCTGTGAACTTCCAGAGCGTCCAATTTCTCCATTTTATCTCTGATTTCTTCTATTTGTTCACCACTATCACTAAATTCTTCTTTTCTATCACCCCGCCAATTTTCATTCTTTTTCGAGAGGTCACCCGATTTTTTAAAATTTTCGGCCCATCTCTCAAGGGGGCATACCACCCATTAAATTAACATTTTATGGGGCATATTTCTTCACACCTATTTTTCTTTCTTTGAAACGATGCGATAAACCACACTGTCTCAAAGAGGGGCAAATGTAGTCACATAAATATGTCCATTTTAATTAAATAAATATTTTCTATTTATTTGATTAAAAATCCACTAGCCATCAGTTAATTAAATTAATATTTAATTAATTCTTCTTCAAAATATCCTCCTATTAATTAAATAAACTATTTAATTTATTTTAATTAATTCATTAAACCAAATTCACAATCAATTAAATGAATAAATTCTATTTATTCAATTTAATCCCCTTTCCTCTTTTAAATAAATTAAATAAAACATTTATTTAAATCATTAAAATCCCCCCCACTTGCATTCTCCTAAAAATGCAAGTTCCACCTATTTGTTGAAATAAATGAATTTTATTTTAATAAAAATCCTTTTTTCTCTCACCCACCAAACCCACTTGCAATCTTAACCCCCTTCTAGTTTCTTCTAACCCCTTCCTAATTAACCTAATCCATCCTCTAATTATTGTCACATTCCTAAGCAACTTGGAGTCACTTCTCAAAGACTCCAAAGTCTTTGAAAAATATTAAATGCTTTGTGTGTTCAACAATTTAACCTCTAAAGTCTTCCAAACCACTAAAAACTCTTACATGACCATTTATGGTTAAATCCACTTGCACCCATGGTTAGGGACTTTGACCCCTAAACTCAACCCTCATGTAACCCATGTGTCTCCTTAAGCATTTATTGTTTTGACCATGGTTATCCTCACTAACTCTTGCACAAGAGTTTATCCATTGGATAAAAGCATTATTCTTTGGATAATGAATTTATTCACTCAACCCATCCTTAACCTCACCTCCCAAGTTAACCCTCAGGTCATGTCAAGCATTTAATGCTTCTTCCCTATCCTCTCAACCCATCTCATGTTGACACTTGTCATCCTGGGATTGGGTTGAAAGCCCTCACATGGATTAAATATCATTCAATCTTGACCCTTGTTGAGATTACTCAATCTCAACCCTCCATTGGTCCATTTCACCTATAAATAAAGCTCACATTCCTCATTTTCAAATCCTCCAGCATTCTCAAGCATTTACATTATAATCATTTTTTGAGAGCATTTAGCATAAATCCATCATATTCACTCTTTTGGTTTAAAATCAATATTAACTAATTAGATAATCTCTTGTTTTAGCTCTTGTTCACATTTGCATAACATTTTAGATTAATTATTTTCAATCTTGAACCTCCATAAGGCATCTATAGTGCAAAAATCTACTGAGAGCTACACTAATTTGGAACTTGGAGAGGAGAGGAACAAGGGAGGAGAATCTACAAGCATGGTAGAAGACATTTGGAGATGTCTTCTTGCATTTTTTTTCATAGTTAAATGCTTTATTATGTTTTTAGTGTCTATCTTGGTATGCCTGCTTAGATTAGTCTTTGGTTGATTAACACTAAAATTTCTCTTGGTTTCTTGTGTTTTTATGTGTTATACAACCATGGGTTTTTGTCTAACATAGCCCCATTTTGTAGAGCATCAGATATGATGCAGAAAGACCTCAAGTGTATCAATATTTAGCTCATGAAGGAGGGCACCAAGGCAATTGAAGAGGCTACAGACATGACTAATATTTTTCAAGAGAGTATCTAGTTCATTCAGACAACAAAATCCTTGACCACGGATGAATTTTCAAAGGTGGCAAGGATAGAATCAATGCTCATTGTCTATTCAGACCATTGAGAGGTTCACAAAGCAAAAATTGCACAGGTAAACATGGACAAAGAAGTGTGGAAGCAGAGAATCCTGCACATTGGTCTGCCTTATTTCCAAGTCATCCTAGACTTCTCGATAGTGCACCTAAAATGGCATGGTTCTGCGGCAAAGAAGGACAGATCCATAACCTCCTCTATCATGATGTAAGCCTACCTGATCTAAAGATGAAATGTCAGCTGCCTAGTGGCTGTTAATTTATTTTCTTTTATGTTGTTTCAAATGGTTTCTTTCACTTGGATGAAAGTAAATGTAATTTTATTATGTAAAAACTATGAGCTTGGTGGCTATTTAAGCTGAAAAGCTTGTCTTTGTATGGGTTTCAAAAACTGTGATTTTCAAGAGTAGCAGATAATATTTTGATTTCTCATATGAATTGTTTGGAAAATACAATGATTGATTATCAATGAAATATTGTGTTATGCAATCTTTGAATCTGTGTGTTCTGAGATTCGTAATATTTATTGAGAAATTTTTTATGGGCATGATATAATTTTGTGATCAGTTATCTCTGTATTTTTCCCTTAGTTCATGGTTGTTGTTATTTGTTGGACGTCTCGTATTGTATTGATTTGCTTGATCCCCCTTGCCCTGTGAGGCATGAGAGAGTATCGGTCAGCCATCAGTATTTGCTGAGCCTCTATTTTATTTTGAATGTATACAGTGAGTATGTTTGTAAATTAGAGTCTGTGAACTCCCTTTGAATATTCTTTTAGAAAATTTCCTATGTTTACAGTTTTGAAGGCGTTTATTTGTGTTGATGAATAAATGGTGAAGCCTTTCAATTCTTTCTAGTTAAAAGTATTAGCATATCATTTGTATAATAAATTCATTGCAAATCATACAAGGAGCTGCCCTCTAATGCAGAGGTTGAATTTTTATTAATTCTTCCAACTATTGGTAGTTTGTTTCCTTTAAAAGGGTAAAACGGAGTCATATTTTGCTTAAAGAAGATAATTGTTAAAATTTCAAGAAAGGGACAAATCTATTTACCAATAGGGAGAAAAGGAGAAGAGTGCAGCTCATCGGGTATGTGGTCTAGAGTGCCTTGTCATTGCTAACTATAGGGCCATGCACAATAGAGACATGAGTGATGATGAGGACTGAGGTCTATGTCCTATTTTGTTTTGTGTCTGAAACAATACTTTGGTTAATAGTATGGTTTTCATAAATATCAAACTAAAGGTAACATGTTAGGGTTAGTATGTTTGATAACCATCTTAACTAGAAGTAGTCACTGTGATATCCTCAAGCATTTTGTTCTTTGTTGGGGTATCTAAAGATATGTAGCAGACGAGTATGTTGGTAGCTAAACTATTTTGATAGCTAAGGCCTGTGTGTTGGCCAAATATTTATAGTAGTACTGGTCAATTTTTTTGCAACCATTCATGGCTGATGAAGGATGTATGAAACTCTTTTGAATTAATACTACTTGTTTCCCCTCTGTAGTGATTTAATTAGCAAAAATAACAAAAAAAAATAATGCACAAAGGAAGGAAATTTGAATTTGAAATTGAAAATTGTGGTTAAATAATGCAAAATTTTATAAAAGTGATTGATTAACCAATTAATTAAGGAATTTGATTTGTGACTTTGATATATAAATGCACTTAAACCATAGCATATAATAAAAGTCAGATCTAAAAAATTATGCAACCCACATTGTAAATTTTAGAATTATAAATTAGGGTTTTTGAAAATTCAACCACTAAATTTATGTAATTCAAATTGATACTGAGATCTAGGAGGGAAATTTTGAATTTTAAATGAAATGAATAATTATATCTATAATAATAAAATACAAATTAGACAACTCACAAGCTAAAATTTAGAATTAAAAATTAGGGTTTTTGTGAATTTAACCTCTAAATCTTTGAAATTCAATGAAAAATTAAACTTGTAAATGTAAATTTGAATTTGAAATGCATAAACACTTAGATATTAGATCATAAATAAAAAAAATAAAGTGCAAGATGTTGAGTTCACCAAAATGCAATGGTGAAAAATATTAGGGTTTTCACCATTAGAGGGGAGAAGACCGTTGATACTTAAACTTAGGGACCATTACATTAAAAGAGGTAGGAACCTAATAGATCTAGCCACAAATCAGCAAGGATAGGTCTAAAAATTATTATTAGATTCACTTTGGGGAAGGATCCTCTTTTAAATTGAATTGTTAAAATGCTGAAATTAGGGTAAATGTTTTGGAATTGAAGCGGAAATGCATAAACAGTGAGCCAAAATCACTAGATCGAGCCATAAACTTAGATTCAAGAATGTAAGAGTTTTCAGATCTATTCCCAAAAGACGCTCTTGAAATGTTGGGACTAGAATGCCCATCGCTTAGGTCCTCTGCACTTTCCGCCATCCAAAGGGGAACCTATTTATCTTTGTAAATAAAGCCAATTTTGAAGATCACGGCTCCATAGTTGTTCTTGCACACACTAGAGAAGGGAAATAGGTTGGGAATAGGGGCTTACCTTAGGTCAAACCCTAATTTTGGAATTAACCATGAAATATAAATGAAATGTAGCTGAATTGCAGTAATGAAAGTGATCTCCTTTTGAGGGAAATCCTAAATAATGTTTGAAACACTAATATTGTACCTTTTAATGGATATTTTTAATTTCCATAAGAAATTGGGGTTTTATGAAGTCTTCATAAACATAGAACATGAATGTCAACTCCAATACTTTAACCTTGACATTAATTTTGCTCTAATGCTTGAAAGAAAATTGATTTCTTTCTCACTTGAATGTAGATCTCACTTTTGCTCTCTCGAGTGGATATGAATTTTAATTGGTACCAAAATGAGGGGGGTAGACCTTATTTTATACATGCTTGTTCAAAAACTATTTAATTTTCCTACATGAGCCGACATGGGATCTAGGTCCCCACCAAAATAATGTTACCATTGAAGGGCCCAAAAATAGGTCCTGATTAGGAGGATCGGATCACTAACACCCTGGTCTTGACCAATCAAGGACACATGAAATGGGGAAAGAAAGTGTGCATTCTAAAAACAAGATTTATTTGCATGGTGTGAGCAAAATTAGGGCTCTGATAAGGCCTCAGGACAAGAGTGCCAAGGTGAGGGTCCAAACGAGGAAAAAATTGTAAGGGAGTACAATTTAGGATGCTACAAGACTTATCATTCCTTTCTTTGAAATGCTTAGCAATATGCTCAATCTTGTTACAAATATAGAATACTAAACCTTTTTGCAATCCACTTCCATTTCATTCTACCATCACCAATCCTTCTGAATCTTTCATTAGACCTACACTCAATGGCCTTGTGCCCATACATATTGCAAGTATAGCAATATCCATTGAAAGACTGAACAATCCTACCATACCTTGCATTTATATTTTCATTCCATATTATTATACTTCTACAAACATTACCTTGTTGACCAAATTTATTACAAGCACAAAATTGTTTATTGAATGAATGTGATCCCTTCTAACATCTGCACTCACTTATTTTATGTCTACATTTATTGCATCCAAAAAAATTATCGTTGAAAGATGATGAGTACCTGGTTTGAGTAGGAAGAGAAAAAGACTTCCCAAAATTCCTTTTGTTTTGGTCCATAGTAAGTTCAACTTGATTTAATTCTTTTTTGATTTTTTCTTTTACTTTACCATCTTTAATTAACCTGGTCATGAATTTCCTCTTGGTTTCTGTCTCAATCTTTTTTACCACTTGAGGTATGTTTTATAGTGTCTAAATTTCCTCTATCTGATTCAAATCCTTTTTTAACCTTCTTTATATAACTTTTAACTTATGGAGATTTATTTTCTTCTATAGCAACAAGAATAATCTCATTCTCAGGTTCAGGTGCAGTCTTAGTTTGATTCCATTCTCCACAAACTTGCACTAGTAAATAGTTGCTTCCACTATTCTCTGTCACATAGTAGACATTTCCATTGGTTCTCATATGTTTTGCAACTAACGTCCCAATACCCCCTTTTCTGATTTCACATTTGTAAAGTGGAAAATTTGAGCTTAGCAATTTGCAACATAGAAAGGAGAAATTACTAAGTCAATTTTCACTTGGAGGACTTTGCATTCAAAAGAGGAGATGAATCCACTAGATCCAATCCTAAATGAGACAAGAACTGAATACTAAGTGGATTGGGTTGATTTGGGTCTTTCTCTTTTGTAAGTTGAATTATTAAAATGAATAGAATGCTGAAATTGAAGACAAAATATGTAGAAACAGTGAGCTATAGATTTGGGATTTCATTGTGCACCTGGATATGAGAAGTATGGGATGATTCAGAGATGCTCTATGAAATTTTCCAAAAGTTGCAGGGACCGTGTGTTTGGACTAGGATGCCCACCCTCTTGGTCCTCCAAACTTTTTCGTGCGTTGAAAAGTGTTTTTCCATCTCTGTAAATAAAGCTTAATTCCAGAGGTACAACTACACATCTCTTTTGTGCACATAGAAAGAAAGGGAAATGTGTTGGGAATAGGGGTTTGCCTTAGTCAAACCCCAGTTTGGAATCAACCTTGAATAAAATATTGCAAATGATTGAAATAAATAATGTAAAGGTATACCTTAGATCTGCAATGAATTATTCTCCTTGAATGTAATCACACATGTTGTATGAAATGGCATGAACATGACAAAACCCTAATCACACATATATGCTTGCAAATGAATGATGTAATGATGATTGAAAATTGATGAATAAAGAATATGCAACCTTGAAGAATGCTTGAATGCTTGATGTAGTCTCCTTGCCTTCTCCTATTTTCGTCTTATGATTGTATGAATGTCTGTATGTCCAAATGAGAGGGGAAGACCTCGTTATATACTTGCCTATCGTCAAACATTTTAATTTTCTAACATAGGCCGACATCAGGGGTAAGTGCACCAAGATGGTGAATAGAAAAGTGGCCACATACAACAAAAACAAAAAAAATTCATAACCCATGCATGTTCTAAAAATTCAAAATTGTGCTTGGCTTGGTAACTCCAAGCCTAGCCAAAAAAAATTAAAAAAGGAAAAAGTTCCTCAAAACCTGTATGAGTTTTGAGGAACATTATATTTTTCAGAAACCCGCGAGTTCTGCAAAACTAGAAGTTTTGGCCTTAGTTCTGCATAACCCATATGGGTTATATAGAAGTAAGAACCAAATAGGAAGTGGGGAGAGAGATAGAGGGAGAGAGAGAGGGAAAGAAGGAGAAGGGAGAGAGGGTGAGAGTAGGATTAAGAGAGGGAGAGGAAGAGGGATAGAATAGGATAAGGAGAGGGGGATGGAGAGAGAGTTAGAGATAAAGAGAGAAGGGGATCAGAAGAGATGGAGAGAGATAGGGAAAGAAAGAGAAGAGAGAGAGAGAGAGAGAGAGAGAGAGAGAGAGAGAGAGAGAGAGTAGGATAAGATAATGAGAGCGGGAGGGATAGAGAGAGAAGGGGTTAGGAAGAGAGGGAGAGAGATAGGGAAAGCAAGAGAGAGAGAGAGAGAGAGAGAGAGAGAGAGAGAGAGAGAATAGGATAAGGAGAGGGGGATGGAGGGAGAGGGAGAGGGAGATTAGGAAAAGGAGAGAGTGAGTGAGAGAGAGAGAGAGATAGAGAGAGAGAGAGAGAGGGAGAGAGGGAGAGAGATGATGAGCTAAAATAATAACTCTTTTTTTTCTATGGCTGATAAGTTTTTCCTATGTTTTAAGTTGCATCTTGGGACAATGTTTAGGTCCTTTGATGTATCAAAGTTTTGATTATGTGCATTCTGAATGATAGCCAAACCCGCTAAACCCTGTATTGTTTTGACTTATTATTCCTATAGATATACGGATTATTATGATAATATCATGCGTGGATATATAAATTTTGTGATTAATGGAAATAGATATATAGACATGCTTGTATGTTCTAACCTTTAATGCAAGAGTAAATAAGACGGTGTAGAAGCGGTTGTGTTAGGCCAAATGAAGAATTGTGCCATGCAAATAGTTTGAGATATTTCAGGGCGGTTGAACATTTAACAAAATGGAGAAGATTGTGTTCGAGTGACTTGACAAAGGAATAGGGAGGTGATACCAGACTCATTTATGGTTGTCTCCAGCAAGCATCAATCTAGTAACCACCACCATGCTATATTCTTGGTTGTAGTTTAGTAAAGTTCCACATTCTTTGTGGATTAACTTCTTCTTCTTGCTATAGTAATTGTTTCTGCCTAATTTCATGGGCATGATCTAAGTAGTTTAAATTTTGTTATAACTTTATTATAAATAAAGACCTCCACCTCTTCTTGAGGCTAGACAACGTTTTCCAGAATTAGAAGCATTTCTCTTGTCTCATGCATTGTATCAACTTTTGGAAATAATGAATAAAAGCTATGTTATTTTGAGTATATAGAATCCTTTTGAAGTTTAGATACACTCAGCAAAGAGAGACATATGAGGTAGAGAGAGAACGAGTAGGAGAAAAGGGTGAGAGACGCAATAGAGAGAGAAGTGTGAGGGGGAGAGATGAGATAGAACTCAAGGAGGATAATTAGGGCTCAAAATAGACAAAGATGGTGATGGGGAAGGAAGACAAGAGAGAGAGAGGAAAAGAAGAGAGACATGCATGTATACAAACATATATACATATATCTATATAAATATATTTATATATAACTATAGATATGCATATATACATACATAAACACATAAAATATATGTATGTCTATACATATATGTAGTAAATGCTAAGTTTACAAGCATACATTATTATATCTTCATAACCCCTACGGGTTTCGTGAAACACAAAATAATGGTTTTAGTTCTACATACGGGTTATGTAGAAGTGTGAATATTACTTTTTGTTTTTTAAATCTGTGCGCGTTATGTAGAACTATGAATAGTAATTTTTTGTTTTTCAACACCCTTGTGGGTTTTGGTTTGGTAAGAGGGTTGGAAAATGACCCTAAGGCTTGCAAGCCCATTTCCCCCCCTTTTTTGTCCCTTTACACATTTTTTCATCTTCCAACATGATTTCTCGACTTCATCATCATCAGGTTTACAACTGATCAAGTGGGTATCTCTAAAATTACCACTATAATATCACACATCTTCTTATTTTTATGACTTTCTATTTTTGGACAACATTAGCATAATAAGTTCTTTTATTTTCTTTACCAATGCCTTGATAGTCCTCACAAACATATAGCTACCATTTTTTTAATAACTTTTGATATACTTGGCCAAATTCAAAATAAATTTCATATTATTGTTGTACACTAGATTCTATACACTTTAAAAAAAAGAAGTTTGCATTTTCAATTATTTTGATGCAAGTTATGCCCAGTGCACGAACAGGTACCAAATGTTCAGGATGAGGTCACTTTAAAAAATCATAAAAAAAATACTCAATAGAAAATTAAAAAAAAATACACAACTTCTAGATCTCACTCTTACCTATCATCCTACCAAAGGGTTTTGTGAAATACTAAATCTAACTATATATTTTGTACAATGCACGAAAACAGCTATGTTATATTTTTCTTAAAAAATTAGGAACATTTTTTCATGCATGAGAGGTTTGACCCTCTTAATCTTATCAAATTTTAAAAAACTTTAGTAGTTTAGAAACTAGATTCACAGAACTAAAATTCTTATTGTTCTCTCAACTCCTAGTTTTTAGTGCATGACTTTCAAATATATCTTTGTAGTTCAGGTTTACCCATTTTGAAAAAGAAAGTGGCCACTTATAACACCCTTTTTGTTCACTATCTTGGTGCACTTACCCTAAGATATTGTTTTCCTGCTCAAATTTGGGATAGGGCCTAGGGGCCAAAATAGGTCCCAATTAGGGAGGACCAAGGCATGGCGCCCTAGTCCTACCCCAATTTGGGCTAGGAACAAGGGGCTATGAAAGGTGCAGTGTGCAAAATTGAAGCTTGGTTGCATGGGGGAGGCACAAACAGGTCCCAATCAAGCATGGAGATGAGACCGCTAAGGTGAGGGCCCCAAATGTCATCAAAATTGCAAGGGGTGCAATTTTAGGATGCTACATTTAGCCCCCACTTTAGTGGGAGTATGAGCTTACGCAAATACTCACTATAATGTAGAAGAAAGAGAGAGATGAAGAAGATGAGGAATGTAGAGTGAGATCACAAGGAGTATAAGATATCCCTAATCTCAAGGAATCAAGCCCCCTATCTTAGGATCATAAATCACTCAAACATATGCAAGGGCACACAAAAAGACACATATCAAAAGCTAAAAAAATAAGACCTCAAATCAAGTAGCCGAAGAGCCCTCGATATCAAAATTTCTCAACAACTAATATCATTCTTCAAAAATGCCATCTCATGAACACAAGAGATCACATAAAAGAGAAAAGTAAGCATCATCCATGAACTATCAATAGCAAAACTATGAGTTCATGAGAGGAAGAAGAGAGAGTATGAATACATGCTAGATGTGTTTATCAAGGTGATCCATGAGAAGAATGATGAGAGAGGGCATGGACTACTTGCTCCTAGATGTTTTTATCTAGGTGATGCATGGTGGGAAAGGACATGGACAACTTACCACTAGATGTTTTTATCTAGGTGATGCTTGTGGGGAGGAGAGTAAGAACATTCTAGCTATTTTTAGCTAGTTCCACCCATCCTCGTTTGTGTGTGCAACTGATGTCTAGTTTCAAGTGTATAAAACCCTGTGTAAGAGTATTTTCTTTATTTTTGTGTGTGCTACAACTTGTTTAAGACATGTAATGTAAATGCAAATGCCAAGTGGTGAATGATAGATACATGTCTGGTTTCAAGCCCATCTTGTTTAAGAGTCTTTGCTTTGATTTCCGTGATGTGTAACCCCATCTAAGACATATATCAAATGATGCATCTAGTTTCAAGTGTGAAGCATCTCTCTCTAATATTTTTTACTTTGGTTTCAAGAATGAATGCCCTATTTAAGACATGCAAAAATGATATGCATGAGTTATAGTACAATATGATACAAAGGGAGTGACATGGGTCCCCCCTTAAGATTCCAAAATAATTTTATCTTGATATCTTAAGGAAGATAGAAACAAGGATACCTAACCTTCAACACAAATGAGATATCCTTTAGGCAACAATGTCATAAATCCAAGCTAGAGATGGAATACTTTGCAAGCAAGGATAAGATAGTTGAAAAAGAGATATCTTGAAACAAGTGTAAAGGAGATCCTTGGAGGATAAGAGATCTTTTCTCAAAAGTTATCTACCTCCAAGAGGATCTATCTTGAAAAAACATAACGTATTCTACCAAAATAAAGGAAGGAGAACAAGAATTCAAACCTTTCCCCTATTGCTAGGTGAAAGAGATTCTTGATGAAGGATGATACACTTTTGATTCAATGTGAGGAAATTTTATGATAGATGTACATTACCAAGTGAAAAAGAGGTTGTAGCCAAGGAAATACACCTCTTTTATGAGAGGGAATCCTTGAGAAAATAAAAAATTCACACAAGGAACAACTTCAAACCATAAGAAAACATTACTCAACAAAGGAAAAGTAGATCCCTAGAGATGGTAAGAGAGATAAAGAGAAATCATTGCCCCCCAAGTGTAAGGAAAATGAGAAGAATTACAAAACTTCAAAAGAGATATTATTCATAAGATAAATACCATTTCAAATAAATAATAGGTCCTAACAAGGGACACAAATGTACTCGTATGAAGGATAATTCTATGCAAGAAAGGACATCACATTATGATCAATGCAATTTATAAACGAAATAGTGAAACCATGGAAAGAGGAAAGATAATATTCTTTCCCCCCAATAATAGAGACAAGAATAAATGTACTATTATATTGCTCACTAATTATGACTGCACTTAAAATTGTACCACCATGAATGACAATGAGCCCCCAATAGGTAGGCTAACAATGTCACATAATGAGGAGCAACATAGTAGTATCTTGAATGTTATTTGAAATGATTATGAGAAATATGCCATTCATTGTCAGATGTTATTTTTATGATACTTGTATCAATATAAAGTTGTATTTTTGTTTTCAAATCATGACACTCATTAGTAGAATGGCCATGAATTTGATGATACTTGCAAAAAGAATAATTTTCAAGATGTTGTCTACATTTTCTTCTTCTTTCTAGCCAAAGAAGAGATATTAAATTGGCATGGAGAAGATCGGACAAAATATTTTCTTGTTGTAATACACTATTGGAAGAAGGTGTGGATTTACTACACAATGGAGGAAAGGATGTTGACAAAGGAAGAGGTTGGAAACCTAGATTTTCATTAGAAGAGTATGATTTCTCATGACTTTCAAGACTTTGTTGCACACATCCTAGAAATTTTCCATTGTATTTGCTCCTAGCATTATCAAGACATGCGTTAGAAGGAGAAGTGGGAATCAGTTTAGAAGCTTGGATAAAAGACAAAAAAGGCTTTGCGAAGGCTTCAATATTAGATTGAGGTATCTTATACCCATTGGAGGAGGGTATAAAGTCTCTTGTACCCCAATTCCTTTTTAGAGAAGCATCATTGATAGGAGATCATGTTTCTGAAGGAATCATAGTAATAAAGGGGGAAATATATCCCACTTCATCATAAGTGAAATTATAAGGATTAGAATCAGCCTTTATTGTGTGAAGTTCATTGTTATATATGAATTTTATTGTGTGACGAAGGGTAAAAGGGACTGCTTTCATAGCATGAATCCATGGTGTACCTAGAAGAAGGGTATAATTAAGATGATTGGCATGACATGAATAGGAGTAGGTAAAGTCACGGGTCCTACTTTAATACGTAGTATGACTATACCATGTGACTCTCTGGGAACATTATCAAAGCCACACACACAAAGATGATCGGGTTGAATAGAAGAATAATCCCAATTTATCTTATCTAATAAGTCAACACAATAAATGTTAAGAGCTGACCCATTATCAGTTAAAATACCTGTTAACTTTTGTTCATAAATGCAAGAAGTAATCATAAGGGGATCATCTCTAGTTTTAACCTCTATAGAAGGCAATTCATCTTGTGAGAATGTAATATCATTTGGTATAGAAGAAGGATGAGGAACCACCCTTTGTAAGGCTTCCTTGATCAACTTATGATATGAAGGTGAAGTTTGAATTAAATCCCAAAGGGAAATCTTAGCTAATATATCATGAAGATTTTCCACAAGATTAGGTTCCCTATCAACATGTTTCGTAGAATGAGGGGGTTAAGGAAGAGAGGTAAAAAGAATATTGGGATATTTCTTTTTGACAGCAACATTAAATGAGTGATGTAGTTCAAAACCATATTTTTTCTCTAGTTTCCTTTCCATGTTACTTCTTTCACATATGTATTTTGAAGCTTGTAGGATATTAGGAGGTTTTTTAGGTCTAGGCTTCTCATAACTAGAAGCATGAATGGTATTGACTTGACTAGGCTCTTTTTCATCTAAGGATATATCTTGAGAATGGAGAGCATCAAGAAAAGTGGTAATAATTTCATCTTCTTTCTCCAAGGCATCTTTGTGATTAAGATAAATATTAGGAAAGGGACTATCATATGTAATTAACACTTCATGTCTAGGGCATAGGGGGTTCACTACCTAGGCAATATTATATCATGTGCATTCATATTGGGGGATTTAATATCCTAAAAATGAGGGTGCAATATATTTCCTATTGATGTAAATAGGGGGTTTTTAATTCCGGCTATGAAAAACTACAATATTTGGTGAAAATAGGGAGCTTTTAATTAGGGTTGTGTATTGGGAGGGAATGACAAAAAAGGAGTTTAGGGCAATATTTTTTGAAAATAGGGGGATTCTTTAGTATGCCATCAACACACATGCTATAACCCAAGTTTACTAAGTGAATCCCCTATGGTCTAAGGGAGAGATCATGAAACTAAGGTATAGTATCACTAGGATAAGTAGCCATAATATCATCCTCTGGCACCAAATAATCCTTATGAAGGAAGTACTTTTTAGGAGAAGGAACACAATTCTCCAAAGATTCATCTTTAGGAGGGAGATCTTTTAAAGAAATTTCCATATTCTCTTTTTGCACCAATGTGACCTCATTAATGAGATCAATTTTGGGAGAGTATAAATCATAGATATGAATGAAAGGAGGAACTAAATTATCATCATATGCATGAAAGGGAACATCATGAACATCTTTAATGTAACTCAAAATTGAATTAGCAAAATAAAATAAGAATTCCATATTCACTTATGATCAAACAATCATATGTCATTTAACCATAATGATGTTCACCCCGTACATGCATGGAAAATTGAATGGAATTTGAATTGGAAAATTGAAGTTTGAATTTGAAATTATAAAATTTGAAAAATAATTGAATAATGCAATATTCTAGGAAAAATGATTATTCTTTTAAATGAACAAATTGATTGAAAGAATAAAGAGCAATAATTCAACCTCATAGGAAATTGAAATTTGAAATTCAGCTTATGTAAAAATAACCTCTTAATTTAAAATTAAAATTATCCAAAAGAGATTGAATTTCAAAATTAGGGCCTTGTGAAGATAGCCTCTTAATTTTAAAATTTAAAATTTGAAATGTTAAAATTTTGAATTGAAAGAATTGATTGAAATTTAAATTATAAAATTAGGGTTTGTTTGATCAACCACTTAATTTTAAAATTTAAATTGGAAATTGTAATGGTGAAATTTAAGAATTAATTTAAATTTCAAAATTAGGGCTCTCTTAACTAACCACTTAATTTTAAAATTTAAATTTGAAATTGTCCCAAGAAAATAAAATTCAAAATTAGAGTCTTGTAGAAAGAAGCACTTAATTTTAAAATTTAAATTTAAAATTAGATCTAAGATTGAGATTTGGAAAAATTGGGAAATGCACAAGATTAATTTAAATTTAAAAATTAGGGTCTTTTTAATTAACCACTTAATTTTAAATTTTGAATTTGAAAATGAAATTTGATCTAAGATTGTAATTTTGAATTTGAATTGAAATTAGCAACCAGATTTAAAGAGGGAAATTCAAAATTTAAACAACCCACAAGCTCATTTTTTTATTTATTTTTTTAAATTAGGGTTTTTGCAATTAACCACTTAATTGTAAAATTTATATTGTGAAATTTGTCTTGTAAATGAAAATTTAAATTTTAAAATTGAAAAAGTACCTAGATTTGAAATAAATATCCCAAATTAAACAATTCACAAGTTCAATTTTGAAACTAAAAATTAGGGTTTTAATGAAATTAACCTCAAATTTTTTAAAATTTGCAAACAAATTAAACTTGTAAATGAAAATTTGAATTTTAAGCTGCATACACTCGGATCCTAAAACAAAAATTATAATTAATAGTGTAAGGAGTCGAGTTCACCAAAATGTAAAGTAGAAAATTTGACGTTAGCAATTTGCAACATAGAAAGGAGAAATTACTAAGTCAATTTTTCCTTGGAGGACTTTACATTCAAAAGAGGAGATCCACTAGATCCAATCCTGAATGAGACAAGAATTGAATATTGAGTGGATTGGGTTGGTTTGGGTCTTCTTCTTTTGTAAGTTGAATTATTAAAATGAATAAAATGCTGAAATTGAAGACAAAATATGTGGAAATAGTGAGCTACATATTCGAGATTTCGTCGTACACATGGATCTAAAAAGTATGGGATGATTCAGAGCTGGTCTGCAAAATCTGCCAAAACTTGCAGGGACCATGTGTTCGGACCAGGACGCCCACTCTCTTAGTCCTCTAAAATTTCCACATGTCAAAAAGGGTTTTTCCGTCTCTACAAATAAAGCTTAATTCTTGAGGTACAACTATGAATTTGTTTACCGCACACAAAAGGAAAGGGAAATGTGTTGGGAATAGGGGTTTGCCTTAGTGAAACCCTAGTTTGGAATCAAACTTGAATGAAATATTACAAATGCTTGATTTAAATAATTTAAAGGTATACCTCGGATCTACAATAAATAAATAAATAATGCTTAAAAATTAGGGCTCTCTTAATTAACCACTTAATTTTAAAATTTAAATTTGAAATTTTCCCAAGAAAATTAAATTCAAAATTGGGGTCTTAAATTAAATTCAAAATTGGGGTCTTATAGAAAGAACCACTTAATTTTAAAATTTAACTTTAAAATTAGATCTAGGATTGAGATTTGGAAAATTTGGGAAATGCACAAGATTAATTTAAATTTACAAATTGGGGTCTTTTAATTAACCACTTAATTTTAAATTTTGAATTTAAAAGTTAAATTTGATCTAAGATTGTAATTTTGAATTTGAATTAAAATTAGCAACCGAATTTGAAGAGGGAAATTCAAAATTTAAACAATGCACAAGCTCAATTTTTTATTTTTTTTTAAATTAGGGTTTTTTGAATTAACCACATAATTTTAAAATTTAAATTGTGAAATTTGTCTTGTGAATGGAAATTTGAATTTTGAAATTGAAAAAGTACTCGGATCAAAAATAAATATCACAAATTAAATAATTCACAAGCTTAATTTTGAAATTAAAAATTAGGGTTTTAATGAAATTAGCCTCAAAATTTTAAAAATTTGCAAGGAAATTAAACATGTAAATGAAAATTTGAATTTTCAGTTGCATACACTCAGATCTTAAAACAAAAAAATAGAATTAATGGTTTAAGGAGCCGGGTTCACCAAAATGTAAAGTAGAAAATTTGAGCTTAGCAATTTGCAACATAGAAAGGAGAAATTACTAAGTCAATTTTCACTTGGAGGACTTTACATTTAAAAAAGGGGATGAATCCACTAGATCCAATCCTAAATGAGACAAGAACTAAATATTGAGTGGATTGGGTTGATTTGGGTCTTTCTCTTATGTAAGTTGAATTGTTAAAATAAATAGAATGTTGAAATTGAAGACAAAATATGTGGAAACAGTGAGCTTCAGATTTGGGATTTCATCGTGCACTTGGATCTGAGAAGTATGGGATGATTTAGAGCTACTCTGCAAAATCTACCAAAAGTTGTAGTGACCATGTGTTTAGACCAAGACACCCACCCTCTTAGTCCTCCAAACTTTCCACATGTCAAAAAGGGGTTTTCCATCTCTGCAAATAAAGCTTAATTTGAGAGGTACAACTATGCATTTATTTACTGCACACAAAAGGAAAGGGAAATGTGTTGGGAATAGGGGTTTGCCTTAGTAAAACCCTAGTTTGGAATCAACCTTGAATGAAATATTAAAAATGATTGAAATAAATAATGTAAAGGTATACCTCAGATCTGCAATAAATAAATAAATAATGCTTAAAAATTTGGGCTCTCTCAATTAACCACTTAATTTTAAAATTTAAATTTGAAATTGTCCCAAAAAAAATAAATTCAAAATTAGGGTCTTGTAGAAAGAACCACTTAATTTTAAAATTTAAATTTAAAATTAGATCTAAGATTGAGATTTGGAAAAATTGGGAAATGTACAAGATTAATTTAAATTTAAAAATTAAGGTGTTTTTAATTAACCACTTAATTTTAAATTTTGCATTTGAAAATGGAATTTGATCTAAGATTGTAATTTTGAATTTGAATTGAAATTAGCAACCAAACTTGAAGAGGGAAATTCAAAATTTAAACAACCCACAAGGTCAATTTATTTTTTAAATTAGGGTTTTTGGAATCAACCACTTAATTTTAAAATTTAAATTATGAAATTTGTCTTGTGAACAAAAATTTGAATTTTAAAATTGAAAAAGTACCCAGATTTGAAATAAATATCCCAAATTAAACAATTCACAAGCTCAATTTTGAAATTAAAAATCAGGGTTGTAATGAAATTAACCTCAATTTTTTAAAAATTTGCAAGGAAATTAAATTTGTAAATGAAAATTTGAATTTTAAGCTGCATACACTCAGATTTTAAAACAAAAAAATAGAATTAATGGTGTAAGGAGTCGGGTTCACCACAATGTAAAGTAGAAAATTTGAGCTTAGCAATTTGCAACATAGAAAAGAGAAATTACTAAGTCAATTTTCACTTGGAGGACTTTACATTCAAAAGAGGAGATGAATCCACTAGATCCAATCCTAAATGAGACAAGAATTGAATAGTGAGTGGATTGGTTTGATTTAGGTCTTTCTCTTTTGTAAGTTGAATTGTTAAAATGAATAGAATGCTGAAATTGAAGATAAAATATGCGGAAATAGTGAGCTACAGATTCAAGATTTCATCGTGCCCCTGGATTTGAGAAGTATGGGATGATTCAGAGCTTTTCTTCAAAATATAACAAAAGTTGAAGGTATCATGTGTTCGGACCAGGACACCCACCCTCTTAGTCCTCCGAACTTTCCGCACGTCAAAAAATGTTTTTCCGTCTTTGCAAATAAAGCTTAATTCGAGAGGTACAACTATGCATTTGTTTACTATACATAAAAGGAAAGGAAAATATGTTGGGAATAGGGGTTTGCCTTGGTGAAACCCTAGTTTGAAATCAACCTTGAATGAAATATTAAAAATGATTAAAATAAATAATGTAAAGGTATACCTCAGATCTGCAATAAATAAATAAATAATGCTTAAAAATTAGGGCTCTCTTAATTAACCAATTAATTTTAAAATTTAAATTTGAAATTGTCCCAAGAAAATTAAATTCAAAATTAGGGACTTGAAGAAAGAACCACTTAATTTTAAAATTAGATCTAAGATTGAGATTTGGAAAAATTGGGAAATGCACAAGATTAATTTAAATTTAAAAATTAAGGTTTTTCTAATTAACCACTTAATTTTAAATTTTGCATTTGAAAATGAAATTTGATCTAAGATTGTAATTTTGAATTTGAATTGAAATTAGAAACCAAATTTGAAGAGGGAAATTCAAAATTTAAACAACCCACAAGCTCAATTTTTTTTTTTTTAAATTAGGGTTTTTGGAATCAACCACTTAATTTTAAAATTTAAATTGTGAAATTTGTCTTGTGAATGAAAATTTTAATTTTAATTTTTTTTTTTGATAAAAGTTGAATATTCCACTAAATTTTTATTAATATAATTATTTTTTACATAGGATTCAAAGAGCATACTAGAGGAAAGAACCCTGGGAAGAAAACCTCCAGTCACAGCTCATAAAATAAACCTATAATATCTAACATAGTAGTTTACACAACCCACCTCATACAAAATGTGGTCACAATGCATATAAGATCAATTTTACATATAGGCCATATGGCAATTAGCAAACCCATCAGATAATTCTCAAAAAGTAAACTCCTCAGCTACTAGAAATGGATGAAGACAAAACATTTCAAAGCCCTATACCAATCCCATGTGCCAAAACCTTTCTTCTTTCTTTTTCTCTGAGATACCTTTACTATACTGCAAAACCAAGTGTCTTTATCACAACTTTCATTTAAGAATTCAAATACCATGAGCTAGTGCTTTCCAATGGAGGAGAAGAAGGAGGGGTATCAACATCAACAAGAGTTGCAAGAGGCACCATCTAGAGAGGCAAGACTGTCATTGGCGAAGAGCGAATGACATGCATCGAATCTAAGAGAAAGTGAATTCTTGAAAATACATTGACAGTTGTAGCCAAACAATCTAGTGATACATGGTCTAATAGAGCTACCATAGTAAAAAAAGTATCATCATATAAGTTAGATATCAAACCATTTCTTAAAATTGAAAGAAGTTCCCCGCGCCAACCAGAAGATAATAACTGAGAACGTGGTAGGAAACCACCATACTCAACATTACCAAATTCAAAATGGTAATTAGATAATGCATAATCCAAATCATCAAAGTGCCCTGACCATAGCAGAATCGAGCAGCACATCCATACAGATAGTGAGAAAATGAGATGCAATAATAGCAAGAGAACAACCTAAGCTTTCCACCAGCCATCACTTACCCAAAACCTTGCGAAAAGCCAGAGAGAAATCCAGTGAATAAAATTGAAATAGACACCCAAGATTTTCATCATCAAAAGCATAAGAGTCTTGGAAATCATAATGCTTATGAGGCATCAAAATGCGATAGCCCGCTGATTCCATGAAAAAGATAATACAAAGCTAAGAGGAAGCACAAGAATATAAAGAGATGAAATGCCATCATAAGAAAACAACACCACCACCAAAGGACACAACAATAACTATAACCTCAAGAAAACCAAAATCATACGTGCAAAAATGCAACCACAGGACACCACCTTCATAAAAAATGATGACAATATCCACACGATGCTCATAATCATAAATCAAAAGCATGGCAAACAATCAGCCAAGATATTCACATGAGCAAAAACCCCCATATGAAACGAGATAACTCAAGGAAAACTAGCACCACTTGAAAAGAAGATAAATTAAACAATAAATCTGAAAGCAAGCCATCCGGACAAAGTACAATCCTCATAAAATCAACACATGAAATCGGTGCTGTCATCATGAATTTAAACAAGTAAAAACCATATGACAAATATACTAATCGCGGGGCAGATTTGAAGCATGAAGAATATGATTGCCCCCGCACACCACAAATCCCAACTAATTTGCAATAAAGGGAAACCCGTACCCATATTGAGATTATACAGTAATGCAGTCATCATGAAGAAATGAAGCCATCAACATCACGTTGCTACATGCCTAAATATAATTGTCATGCAAGGTACAAGGTTGATCTTCTGCAAATGAGTTAGAAACAAACAAACATAGAGTGAAATCAAAGTGTAAAGCATGAGTATAAAATGCTTCTGCACACCACAAGTTCCAACCAACTACAAGAAAGGAAAGAAACCCATACCCAACCCGAGATTACACACAGTAATGTAGACATAATGAAGTGATGAAGACCAAAAAGACCAACACCACCACAGAAAGCTGCATGTCTGAATATAATCACTAGACAAGGCACAAGGTCGTGCTTTTGCAAATGACCAAAAAACATTTAAACTGGATGAGGAGGTATAGTGCTAGAAGCCACCTCAATCAAGCATTGGATGTCCTCATCCAATACTTTATTAGCCAAGAAGTCTGCTACCTTATTAGCTTCCCTATAACAGTGTACCATAGTGAAGGAATTGAACAAATTGGGTTGAGCAAGAATCCTGTCCAACTAGTACTTTAAATACTAGGAGTGGGATGAGCAATTAGTGACCATGTAAAAAAAAACCTGAGAATCACCCTCAGTGACAAAATCTAACAAATGTAACAAAGAAGTAGATCAAGACCCATGGAGAGAGCATGGAGTTCAGCCACGTTATTAGTTCCAGAGGCACTACATTGGCATCGAGCTTTTATGATACCAGCCTTGTCATCAGAGACCATAATACCAATGACGGATTTGCCAGGATTACCATGGGATGCTTCATCAAAGTTCAATTTAACCCAATTCTGAAATAAATATCCCAAATTAAACAATTCACAAGCTCAATTTTGAAATTAAAAATTAGGGTTGTAATGAAATTAACCACAATTTTTTAAAAATTTGCAAGGAAATTAAACTTGTAAATGAAAATTTGAATTTTAAGCTGCATACACTCATATCTTAAAACAAAAATTAGAATTAATGGTGTAAGGAGTTAGGTTCACCAAAATGTAAAGAAAAAAATTTGAGCTTAGTAATTTGCAACATAGAAAGGAGAAATTACTAAGTCAATTTTCACTTGGAGGACTTTACATTCAAAAGAGGAGATGAATCCACTAGATCCAATCCTAAAGGAGACAAGAACTGAATACTGAGTGGATTGGTTTAATTTAGGTCTTTCTCTTTTGTAAGTTGAATTGTTAAAATGAATAGAATGCTGAAATTGAAGACACAATATGCGGAAATAGTGAGCTACAGATTCAAGATTTCATCATGCATCTGGATCTAAGAAGTATGGGATGATTTGTGGTCGAACCAAGATGCCCACCCTCTTAGTCCTCTGAACTTTCTACACGTAGAAAAGGGTTTTTCTGTCTCTACAAATAAAGCTTAATTCCAGAGGTACAACTACGCATTTGTTTACTGCACACAAAAGAAAAGGGAAATGTGTTGGGAATAGGGGTTTTCCTTTCTGAAACCCTGGTTTAGAATCAACCTTGAATGAAATATTGCAAATGCTTGAAATAAATAATGTAAAGGTATACCTCAGATCTACAATAAATAAATAAATAATGCTTAAAAATTAGTGCTCTCTTAATTAACCACTTAATTTTAAAATTTAAATTTGAAATTGTCCCAAGAAAATTAAATTCAAAATTAGGGTCTTGTAGAAAGAACCACTTAAATTTAAAATTAGATCTAAGATTGAGATTTGGAAAAATTGGGAAATGCACAAGAGTAATTTAAATTTAAAAATTAGGGTCTTTTTTATTAACCACTTAAGTTTAAATTTTGAATTTGAAAATGAAATTTTATTGAAGATTGTAATTTTGAATCTGAATTGAAATTAGCAACCAAATTTGAAGAGGGAAATTCAAAATTTAAACAACCCACAAGCTCAATTTTTTTTTTAAATTAGGGTTTTTGGAATTAACCACTTAATTTAAAATTTAAATTGTGAAATTTGACTTGTGAATGAAAATTTGAATTTTAAAATTGAAAAAGTACCCAAATTTGAAATAAATATCCCAAATTAAACAATTCACAAGCTCAATTTTGAAATTAAAAAGTAGGGTTTTAATGAAATTAACCTCAAAATTTTTAAAATTTGTGAAGAAATTAAACTTGTAAATAAAAAGTTTAATTTTAAGCTGCATATACTCAAATCTTAAAACAAAAATTAAAATTAATGATTTAAGGAGTCGAGTTCACCAAAATGTAAAGAAGAAAATTTGTGCTTAGCAATTTGCAACATAGAAAGGAGAAATTACTAAGTCAATTTTTACTTGGAGGAATTTACTTTCAAAAGAGGAGAGGAATCCACTAGATCCAATCCTAAATGAGACAAGAACTGAATATTGAGTGGATTGGGTTGATTTGGGTCTTTCTCTTTTGTAAGTTGAATTGTTAAAATGAACATAACGCTGAAATTGAAGAGAAAATATGCAGAAACAGTGAGCTACAGATTCAGGATTTCATCATGCACCTAGATCTGAGATGTATGGGATGATTTGGAGGTTCTCTGCAAAATCTACCAAAATTTGTAGGGACCGTGTGTTCGGACTAGGACGCCCACCCTCTTAGTCCTCCGAACTTTCCAAACATTGAAAATAATTTTTTTGTCTCTACAAATAAAGCTTAATTCCAGAGGTACAACTATGCATTTGTTTATTGCACACAAAAGGAAAGGGAAATGTGTTGGGAAAAGGGGTTTGCCTTAGTGAAACCCTGGTTTGGAATCAACCTTGAATGAAATATTCCAAATACTTGAAATAAATAATGTAAAGGTATACCTTAGATCTGCAATAAATAAATAAATAATGCTTAAAAATTAGGGCTATCTTAATTAACCACTTAATTTTAAAATTTAAATTTGAAATTGTCCCAAGAAAATTAAATTCAAAATTAAGGTCTTGTATAAAGAACCACTTAATTTAAAGATTTAAATTTAAAAATAGATCTAAGATTGAGATTTGAAAAAATTGAGAAATGCACAAGATTAATTTAAATTTAAAAATGAAGGTCTTTTTAATTAACCACTTAATTTTAAATTTTGAATTTAAAATGAAATTTGATCTAAGATTGTAATTTTGAATTTGAATTGAAATTAGCAACCAAATTTGAATAGGGAAATTCAAAATTTAAACAACCCACAAGCTCAATTTTTTTTAAAATTTTAAATTAGGGTTTTTGGAATTAACTACTTAATTTTAAAATTTAAATTGTAAAATTTGTCTTGTGGATGAAAATTTGAATTTTAAAATTGAAACGTACCAAAATCTCAAATAAATATCCCAAATTAAACAATTCACAAGCTCAATTTTGAAATTAAAAATTTGGGTTTTAATGAAATTAACCTCAAAATTTTTAAAATTTGTGAGGATATTAAACTTGTAAATGAAAATTTGAATTTTAAGTTGCATACACTCATATCTTAAAACAAAAATTAGAATTAATGGTGTAAGGACTCAAGTTCACCAAAAGGTAAACTAGAAAATTTGAGGTTAGCAATTTGCAACATAGAAAGGAGAAATTACTAAGTCAATTTTCACTTGGAGGACTTTACATTCAAAAGAGGAGTTGAATCCACTAGATCCAATCCTAAATAAGACAAGAACTAAATATTGAGTGGATTGGGTTGATTTGGATCTTTCTCTTTTGTAAGCTGAATTGTTATAATGAATAGAATGCTAAAATTAAAGACAAAATATGCAGAAATAGTGAACTACAGATTCGGGATTTCATCGTGCACCTAAATCTAAGAAGTATGAGATGATTCAGAGCTGGTTTGCAAAACCTTCCATAAGTTGCAGGGACAATGTGTTTGGACCAGGATGTCCACCCTCTTAGTTCTCCAAACTTTCAGCATGTCGAAAAGGGTTTTTCCATCTCTGCAAACAAAGCTTAATTCTTGAGGTACAACTACGCATTTGTTTACTACACACAAAAGGAAAGGGAAATATGTTGGGAATAGGGGTTTGCCTTAGTGAAACCTTGGTTTGGAATCATCCTTGAATGAAATATTGGAAATGCTTGAAATAAATAATGTAAAGGTATACCTTAGATCTGCAATGAATGATGACGGTGCTTTGTTTTTTGAATATAATCACTTATGTTGAATGAAATGGCATGAACATGAGAAAACCCTAATCACACATACATGATTGCAAATGAATAATGTAATGGTGCTCCACAATTGATGAATGAATAATATGCAACCTTGAAGAATGCTTGATGAAGAATGCTTGAATGCTCGATGTTGTCTCCTTGCCTTCTCTTATTTTCACCTTATGATTGTATGAATGTTTTTATTTCCAAATGAGAGGGGAATACCTCCTTATATACTTTCCTATCATCAATCATTTTAATTTTCTGACATAGGCCGACATGAGAAATTGTTTTCCTCCTCAAATTTGGGATAGGGATTAGGGGCCAAAAATAGGTCCCAATTAGTGAGGACAAGGGCATGGCGCCTCGGTCTTACCCCAATTTGGGCTAGGAACAAGGGGCTATGTAAGGTGCAAAGTGGAAAAATGAATCTTTTTCATGGAGGAGGTACAAACAGGTCCCGATCAAGCATGGAGATGAGACTACTAAGGTGAGGGCCCCAAATGTAGTCAAAATTGCAAGGGGTGAAATTTTAGGATGCTACAACACTCAAACTCTTTAAATATGACCCCATAACCTTTATTTCACTTTTGACTTCCACTCAACAAATTATGTCTTAGAACTTTGGTATAGACAACAACGTCAGTCTTGTTCTTACCATCAATTGTAATGATTCCTTTTTCACAAATAGATCTACAATTTCCTCTCCTACAAATTTAACCGATCCTCCATCATCCTTTTGAAGGTCAATGAACTTTCCTTTATTACTTTTCATATAGCTTGAGGATCTTAATTCAATAATTCAAGCCTTTAGTTCAAATTTAGCATGCAAAACAACCTTTCCTTTTACAAGGTTTGCACTATTCTTCATGTTTTTTGGTCTTTCAGACCTTCCTTTATCCTTCTCCTTTGTAACCAAGAACAATAATTATTTATTTGAATTATAACCATCTTCATCTTTAGATAAGTGTGTCTCCATTTAACAAAAGCCTCTTTTTACTTTTATCTCTGTCATCTATCTTCTTATTTCTGTCACTACTTTTGTATCTATTATTCCTTTCATCATCATTAGAGATTTTGTAATGTTCTTTATACATACATCTAGAAGAATAATGACTAATTTTACCACAATTAAATCATTTCAGAGGTAAATTACCTCTATACTTTTTGGTTCCTCTTTTTAGCCTTACAAAATTTGTTTTAAGCCCATCCATCTCTTCACTTGCTTCTGGTTCATCGTTAGGCTTCTTTAAAACATTGGATTTTATTTCTCTCATTTCCTTTTTGATATCATCCATTTTAACTATCTCAAAAGTAGACAGTAAACCAATAAGTTTGTCTGGTGTGTACTTATCCAAATTATGACTCTCCTCAATAGAAAACCTCTTGGGCTTGTAGGGTTTAGGCATGTTAGCAACACTTTTCTCACAACATCTTTTTTTTTTTTTTTCTTTTTCCAATAACACATTTTATAGAATTTACAACTTCATTTACCCTTTGAAGTAGGCCTTCAATGAACTCATCATCAGACTCCCATAGGTTCTCAGATTTCCACTTCAAATTTGCTAATTTAGTTTGCTTTGACTTCAAATCACCTTCATATACACTTCTCAACTTGTCCCAAATTTATTTAGTAGTCTTCAATGCGACAACACTACTAAACACTTCATCACTTAAGAAACAACAATAGCAACCCTAGCCTTTGTATTATTCTCAAAATCTTTTATCTCATCTAGAGTTTGTGGAGGACCATTCTATGGAGTAGTATAACTAGTCTTAATAATTTCTCATATTCCCTTTGGTAGAGACTCCAAGTGAAACTCATTCTCTCTTTCAAATAATAGTAATTTGTACCTTCAAACTTTGGTACTTTTAAATTCAAATATTTCACCATTTCAGATCTCCCTTAAGTGGTTAAGCTTCTCAAGAAGGTACCAAGATTTGGTACCACTTGTTGAACACACAACATGACTGAAGGCGGGGGGGGTGTGAATTGCTTTGGATATTTAACAAAACTTTATTTTTTATCTATTAAACCTTAAATCACAACTAACATATTACTTTAACGAAATCAGAAGAGCATGAAACACAATCAACTCTTGAACACTAGTTTTACATGGAAAACCTAAGAAGGGAAAAAACATGGTGAGAATTAGACTCAAAATATAGATATAAATTATTACAATGATTAGGCCATAGACTAGGGAGCTCACTGCTTTGGATATGCTAGCTAAGGTGCACAACCTTAGGGCAAGATACAAAGGACTTGCACAACTAAAACTCACTACTTTAGGGAAAGATACATAGAGATGCCAAGAGAGACACATTGTCTTCCACTAGAAATAGATAAATTGAAAAATGCATAGGATCTATTGATCATAATTTTGACCTTGAACCTATAAATGTGTTGAATTTCATGAAAAATACATTTGATCTCAATCTTTGTTAATGAACATTATCAAAGCTCTTCTCAACTAACTTCTCACACCTTTTCAATCAATTTTTTTTATATATCAATCACATTGACATCACATCATTTAAAACACATCCCACAATAGTATACACCTCAACACATATAGTTACTCATCCTTAAATACAAAGATATTCATTAAAACTCTCAAAAAGTTTGACCCAAAATAGAGTATATAAAATTACATAAACTAGGACATCCAAACCAATAACATACAATGCAGTCCACTTTAGGAGAAAGAGGGAACAATAATTTAGCACCATGCATCCTTCTAAGTTGATTCCAATGAGCTACATACCCTAGCACATCTTCCAAAGATGGTTCCAAATGAAACATGTAGATAAATATCAAAACTCGGTCCAAAAGCATATTTCAATACAAATTACCCAATGTGGATCTCCACACATTATGGTGAGATCTAGAAAAAAAAATTAACTCAACTTCCAATGCCTATCTAGACCAAAAAAGGATTCAATCCAAATAGGAAAATCCATTCTAGCACATTGAGACCCAACACAACTGACCATACCAAGCATATACTAGTAGAAATCACATGTGAAAAAATTATAATACTATAGATTCAAATTGGAACATAGCACAAACCATATAAGCATGTCCTCCAAACCACAACACTTGAATTCACATATGTGAAAGCCACCAAGTGAATCCTGGACCAGTTTGGTGTACACTCTCACTATTAGAGAACAACAAGAACTAATCTCATCATCTGAGAAACCAGAGAACCTACAAACTTGATAGTAAACCATTCATAGAACATTAACATGTTATATCCAAGTTTGCACACCCTATTATTCACAATCTAAAACAAAACATTCTTCCATTGGGGTGTTAAATACTATTTCCTGTATATTGAAACTTCTGCTACATTGATCTTCTGAAAACTATTCATGTAAGCACAATATCTTCACTAAGATCTTAACACTCAATACTAGACCAAATATACCACTAAACATTTACTACGACTATCACTAATAGTAGTTCTCACAACACAAGACTAAATCTAGACTAAACCACCTCTGAACCAACAAGTTTGACATCGATGACAACGTAACTTAGATTACCAACATTGATTTCTCCTCACAACATATTTTTATAAAGGGATTCAAGTCTTCTTGACATTCCAAGAAGAATAGTTAACAATCATATTATCTTAAAATTATGGTTGGAAATCTTTATAATTCCTAAAACTGTCAAAACATCTATGAATTTTGTCCACCTTTTCTTTCCTCTTGGGATAATGTTCTATATCATACTTACTACTATTTTTTTTTCTTGTTATTTTTTTATTTTGATAAATCTATTCTAATCTTCTAAATACTCTCCTTTTGCTAAAAACTTCTGATCACTAAGATAGGAAATTTTTGGTGCTACAAGTACCATCTCACTTTTCATGACCTCTTGACTATCTATAGACTTAGGATGCCTTGCAAGGGCATCTCCCTCATTCCAATTTTTTCCTTCATATTCAACAACTAGCCGGACTAGGAGGTGGGTTAAAAACTTGAGTTTTATTTAGAGTAGTGACTCTTATCAAGTTCATTGTTGGGATTTGCCTGCCAATGCCTAACCTTGTCCAAGTCAAATTTATGGGAAATACAATGTTGTTTTTGACATTTGAAAATGTTGTAATCCATGAATTTCTTCCTTTTTTAGGGTAATCCTCATTCCTCTTCATACTTACAACATTAACTTTCCATACTTTATCGGTATCATTTATTTCTTGAATATGATTAAAAAATAAGTTTAGTGGAACTACAATTAGTATACTATTTTTCTTATTCTACTTCCTTACCGGGCAATTTTTATTGTTCTTGCCTAGATAACTCCCTTGTTGCCCCATGTCTAAGCCCAACACATGTGCATTATTCTATCTATGCATTATTCAATACCTTCCATCATTTTACCTAGATTTAACATGAAAGTATCATTCTTGTCCTATTTTATTTGATTTCATTCTTGTCATATTTTGCACTTTTAATGTCCTAAGCATCCTTCTACTACCCATTTTCTAAGGCCAAGGCATAACCAATACTTTGTCCATGCTTGGTATTAGGCAATGGTAGCATGTGGTGTTATCTTCCCTATTCTTTTAAAAGTTTCTCAATTTATTATTAGTCAAATTTCCTAAGCCATGAATAGGCCAAATATATGTGTCTTTATTTTAAAATCCACAAACAACTAAATTTTGAGGAACCATTATTGGTTCTATTATACCAGTTATCTTTACTAGTCTTTGAGGATCCATCAATTACTTTAATATTGTCTTCCTTTCCAACTTGTTTAGTCTCCTTAGATAGATATTTTTTACCCTTACTATGACTTGTATCTAGGGACTTCTATACCCTTTGTACAATTTGTATCTAGGTAGTTATCATTCTTATTTTCAACATTGTTTTTTACAATGTTATGTCTAGTGCTCTCCATAACTAGTTCTTAGTATTTTTTTTTTGTGGCCAGGTTTATTATAGGGTATAGGAGCTAGGTTCAAGTCACTCTCCCCTTGGGGGATAACCCATTTGGAGGAATACATATTCTCTTCCACATTATGCTTGACTAATTTAGATTCTAAATATCCTTCCTTTCTTTTGAATATGTTGAGGGAACTCATTGTTTATCCTCTTCTATTATCATGATCCTCCATAATATCTTTATCTTATATATGATTTATATTGAGCATATTCTCATCTCTTGTAAGAAGCCCATCATTGTCATGTGACCTACTCAGCTTTAATGAATAACCAATGATACTTCATTCACCAACCCCTATTCCTTTATTCATAGGGGCTCTTATACTAGGAGAAGATTAACATACTCCTAGTATCCTTTAGAATCATCATTCTCATTTACTTTAGACTTAAGTGATCGAGCATTTAATGACTAGGAATTATTACACAAATGACCCATACTCTTATCAGGTTTTGGTTAATAGGTTTAGGGTCTGTTATTAGCCTTCTAGAATTCATTTCCAACTCATCCAGGTCACTTCTAGTAAATCCTTTTTTTAGCATTGTTTTCTTTATCCATTTTCCCCTTAGTGTTAGGATCACTCATTTCTTGGTTAGTATAAGATTTTTAACACCCTATTATTGTTAATTGAACAATTTCTTTTAATATGTACCTCCCTTTTACACACAAAAAAAAATTCATTCAACTAAGGATCTTGACTTAAGAGATAATTTTTTCCCTAAGATCTACATCAATCACATCTACAACATTAATTTATGGAGAAAGGGAGATTGACATCCTTGTATCCATATTTGGGTTAGCGTGTCTACTTCTTTGGTGGAGGTATTCAATCATGGATTCTTCCTTGTTACCTTTCATGATCTAGAGGATAGAAAGTTTAATCTAGATAATGGACCTTGGTTTTCTAGAAAAAAAAAAAAAATTGTGATCCATTGGTCTCCTTTTTTTGATCCTGCAAAATTTATAATCACTTCCATTCTAATTTGGTTAAAACTCTATAACTTACCTCTAGTAATGAAAAATGTGGGTCTAATTGAATCTATGATCAACCAAGTTGGCACTTTCATCAAAATTGAGGATGCTTCCTCTTTCTCTCTGAAATAGTTTACTAGAGTTTGTCCTCTTGTTGATATTTATAGGCCACTACCTCACATGGTTTTTATCAATTTATACAAGGTATTGTGGATGCAATATTTAAACTATGAAGGGCTCCCAAAGTTTTGTTTCAAATGCAACCAACTAGGACATAAGATCATTGGCTGCAATGCAAAATTTGTTAATGGTCTTCATGCTCTTAATTTCAAGAGATGGGTTCGCAAGGAGAGAAAAAAAATGGGATGTTCATGGAACATCACTCTCCTACTCCCCTAGACTATGGGGCTATTTGAAAAGGGTTTGAGAGCGTTGTCCCTCTTGCTATTGAGGTTGTTGTTGCTTTTAATCCACACGACCATTATGACTTAGATCATCAGCTTAACACTTTAGCCATAGAAGATGAAGAGCTCTAGCCAACTCTTGTGGAAGATCATGATTCTCTTCTAGATTAGATTTATGTCTTGGCTTGTTATGATATTTGCACCATATCTTAGATTGCTAGCAAGATATCAAAGCCAAATATTCCTAAGAGAAACAAGTGTACAGGTAGGAAATATGAAACATAAAAAACAAGGTTGGAAGCATTGGATTTGATAGACGATGACATAATGGACAATGGAAGCACTCCTTACTAGGAGAAAGCAAAAGCAAAAGAAAGGCTAACCTCTAGAGTTTTTGTTGGAGTGAATTGTTATGATCTCTTGAATGATTAAGTTGGTTTTTTGTAGATGCTTCTTCATGTTTTTCTCTATCTCTCTATATTTGTAGCTCCCCAATTTTGCATCTGAAGCATTCTTATTTTTTGGTATCTATGCTATATGGGAGTGGGCCCACATCCCACAATTTATGATAAAAAAATTAATAATTTTGTATAAAAATGAAAATCGATATCCATAAAATAACTCCTAATTAAATAAAATAGCTCAAGATATTTATTCCATTTTTTTTTATATATATTTAGAATATATACTATTTTTAATAGTCATGTACTATAGATATCTAAAATATATCTACCTAAAAAAAATTCATAAATATCAATTTATAACATATTATATTCAACTATAATGTTTCACTTTACAATTATTTATTCATAAAATATTTTGTTTCATTTACATTATTTACTTTTTCTTTTCTATTTTATTTAATAAGATATAATTAAATTATATTTTATTTTAATAAAATAAAATAAATTCATTTACTTAAGCCTTATATATACACACAATGTCTTGCATTGTTTAATACCACTATAATCACAAATTTTATCTGATAATTAAACCTATTTTTATTTATTTAATCAACCATATTTACATAATAATATCAATCATTTCATGGAAGTTAATGTAATACAATTGTTGAAAACTTGCTAATCTTTGAATATATATCTAACTTGTAAAAGACATCTTTGACTTTCTCCTTAGATGAACAATTATTGAACACTCGCTAGTACAATTAGTATACTATTTTTCTTATTATACTTCCTTACCCCAATTTTTATTGTTCTTGCATAGAGAACTCCCTTATTGCCCCATGTCTAAGCCCAACATATGTGAATTATTCTATCCATGCATTATTCAATACCTTCCATCATTTTATCTAAATTTAACTTGAAATTATCATTCTTGTCCTATTTTTATTTGATTTTATTCTTGTCATATTTTGCACTTTTAATGTCCTGAGCATCCTTCTACTACCCTTTTTCTAAGGCCAAAGCATAACCAATACTTTATCCATGTTTGGTATTAGGCAATGGTAGAATGTGGTGTTATCTTCCCTATTCTTTTAAAAGTTTCTCAATTTATTGTTAGTCAAATTTCCTAAGCCATGAATAGGCCTAATATTTGTTTCTTTATTTTCAAATCCACAAACAACTAAATTTTGAGGAACCATTATTGGTTCTATTATACCAGTTATCTTTAGTAGTCTTTGAGGATCCATCTATTATTTTATTGTCATCCTTTCCAACCTATTTAGTCTCCTTAGATAGAGATTTTTTACCCTTAGTATGACTTGTATCTAGGGACTTCTATACCCTTAGTACAACTTGTATCTAGGCAGTTATCATTCTCCTTTTCAACATTGTTTTTAACAATGTGATGTCTAGTCCTCTCCATAACTAGTTCTTAGGATTTTTTGTGTTCATGTTTATTATTGGGTATAGGAGCTAAGTTCAAGTCACACTTCCCTTGGGGGATAACCCATTTGGAGGAATACCTATTCTCTTCCACATTATGCTTGACTATTTTAGATTCTAAATATCCTTCCTTATTTTTGAATATGTTGAGGGAACTCATTGTTTATCCTATTCTATTATCATGATCCTCCATCATATCTTTATCTTATATATGATTTATATTGAGCATATTCTCATCTCTTGTAAGAATCCCATCAATCTCTTGTGACCTACTAATATTTAATGAATAACCAATGATACTTCATTCACTAACCCCTATTCCTTTATTCATAGGGGATCTTAGACTAGAAGAAGATGAAGATACTTCTAGTATCCTTTAGAATCATCATTCTCATTTACTTTAGACTTAAGTGATTGAGAATTTAATTCAACAAGTTTAGGGTTTGAATTTAAGGTAGTCAATCGATATACTGGGCATTATTACATAAATGACCCGTAGTCTTATCAGGTTTTGGTTAACAAGTTTAGGGTCTCTTATTTGTTGGCAATTGACACCCAATTGGTTGGTTTCACTATGTTGTCATTGATGGCAACATAGTATCTTGTTCCAGCTTCATATTTTGGTTCAGTTGTGTACCGACAGACACTTCACCGACACCAACACTGGCAAGTTGGAAGGAATTCTCAGGTTACTGGCAATGCATGCCAACATGCTTTAGAATATAGTTATGGGTATTGGAGGCCAACATCTTTTGGATCCAACATGACAATTGTTTTTGATATTCATGTATTTATGTTATCCAGCCGACATGTAATTTGATATTGTAATTATCTTTGTAAGCTGACATAAAGCATGATAAATTGTATAGGGTATATAGGTCAGTTGGATTAGATCATTTTGATATCATCATGCAGATGTGTAATTGGAAGGAGATAATGAAGGAGATGTGAAATATATCAAAGAGAACATGTATGTGATGACATTTATGTAAGGGTTATTATGGTAAAGGGTTTAGGGTTTCAAACCGGAACAGACAAAGCTTAACCGGAATTGTATTATGGCATAGAAGATGCTATCTTAGCAGTTCACACACTTCTCCAGAGCATAGTCTGGATTTATATGTAGTTAGTAAGGCTCCTTTTGTGATTGAGCATTGTGCTCTAGGCTATAAGCCTTCCTGCAAGTACAGGCCCCTTATATTTTGTAATATCTCTTCATATGTGGGTCACAAATCCCACCATGGTTTTTCCTCTTTGAGGTTTTCAATGTATAATCATGTGTGTTATGGTGTTCATTTATGTGATTGGCTTATTGGTTGTTTTACTTCTTTCAATTCTATATGTACTGGTATACCAATTGGTATATGCATGTTTTAATAAGGTTAAAATTGATCATACCGGTAGAACACTGATTCACCCCCCCTCTCAGTGTTCTTGGATTCCAACAATTGGTATCAGAGCCTTGTGCCTCAGAGGAAGTTTAACAGCTTGAGGGAGATCTTGAATCTAGAATCCATGGATATGGTTTTGGAGAAGAAACTTGAGATGGCACTTGGAAGATTATGATGCTCAAAGGATGAAGAAATGAAAGCTACAAGATGAATTGAATTCTGCTAAGGAATTCATTCTTGTCCTACATGAGAGGCTATCATCTATTTAGGTTAGAAGGAAAGAACTTTTGCAAAATCAAGATGATGAAGAGAAAGATGCAATTGAGGAACGATGTCAGAAGTTGAGTCAGGAGAACATGGTCATGAAAAATAAAATGCAAGATATAACTATGAGGATGTCTAAGGAGATTGAGGATCAAAAGAAAAATGAAGAAAATATTGTTGTATCTTTGAAAAACAAATTTGAAGAATGTGGTAGGTTGGTTCATGAGAATGATATGTTGAGAACTGATTTAGTAAAATCCCAAAGTAATGAACAAGAGCTTGAGAGACAAATGATAATTCTGAGTGATTATCTAACTATTGCAAGTGAGTATAAAAAAAAATTCAAGATTAGTTCAACACAACTAGATGAGTTATTGAAGAGACAAAGGCAGAATGGAGATTCCAGTGGACTTGGATTTGAACAAGGACAAAGTTTTGGTACTGCCAATGAATATCAAAACCATAAGGCACCGGTAAGATAGTTTAATGCTTATAAATTTAATGGTAGATGTTTTATTTGCAATAAATTTGGTCACATGGCTAGGCAATGTAGAAATAGAGAAAATTAGAACCCTGATTCTGCTCCGGTCAATGTTCTAAATGTAATAAGTATGGTCATAAGACAGAAGATTGCAGAATGAATGTTAAATGCTATGCATGTGGAAAATTTGGACATATGGCTTATCAGTGCAGGTCAAGCAATTTCATCGATTTTAGCAAAGAAATTCAAAGGAACAATGTTACATGTTATGCATGTAATGAGGTTGGACATATTTCTAAATTTTGTAGAAGCAGAAATCCACCGGTTGGTAATGGAGGATCAATTGAGAAAGGAAAAGAGAAGGTAAAATAAATCTGAAAAGATCAATACCCATAGATGGGTCAGGAAGACTGAAGATCAATCTACAAATGGGAGTGCATCGATTACTTATCCAACAGAGGAGGTTGCTCCTGCATCGGCAAGAAGCTCAACTGGTAATTGAGGCAGATACCTTAGGGGTAGGCAAAGTTCATGAAAATGATGCATATGCCCTGGGAAGACATTCTGGAAGATATTCCATACATCGAAGATACTTATCCGGCATGGAGATGTTCTACAGGGGTCCGATATCTTTCACCGGAAGTCATTGATATCAATGAAAGATTAGGGTTTTTCTTGGAGGATAAAAGGTCGAATTCACTTCATTTTGATCACCTTGCATTCAGAAGTGATTAAGAGAAATTTAGAGTGATCAAAGGTGATTCAGTGCGATCAGATATCTTCTTGAGTGATTTCACCGGTGACTGAAAGAGTTTGTTAGGGTTTTCACGGGCAATAATTATCATGTATTTTTCTTTAATCATGGAAGCAGGATCATCATCTATTCTTATCTTTCTTTAATCATGGAAGACTCAGTTGGAGCATTTTCCCATGTTCTGGAAGGTGTTATTTATGTTGAAGATGTTAGGGCATACATACATTGTCACATTGAGGATTTGGGGACATCTGATATAAAGGGCATGTACATGAGCGAGCTTATGGGAAATTCTAGAAAGGTTAAACCTGAATACAAGCACATTGAAGACTTAGGGTTTACCAGCATTCTAGACATTTTGGAATTAGAAAATGAAATAGTTAGGTATGTTTTAAGCAGAGTACATGGGGAGGTTATTTGGCTAGATAGACCTTACAAGATCACCAAGGAAGCCATCAGGGCACTCACCAGTTTACCACAAGTTGGGCAACATCCAGATAAGAAGGTTTCTAATGATTATGTCAAGAAGATTACCAGCGCAACATCAAACAAGAGATTCATGAGAATCAACACTATTACCAACATAAACATCAAATTTGATAGCATGGTCATCGGTTATAAGGTAACTTAGTCAACCCGACTGAATTTTGTTTCTAGCTCCTGCATTTTCACAACTTACAAAATGATGAGAGAAAATGAGAAATTGGATCTATGTGGTTGGATGTTAGATGAATTATTGATAAACCTAGGAAAGATTAAAAGTGAAAAGAAATGAACTTTCCGGTATGGAAACTTAATTGTCTATTTAATGCTATTTTTCATGAATGAGACTCCCAGTTTTGGGAAAAGGCAATGGGCATTTGATATCCCGGTAGGGAGGTGACTGAAACAATCAATTGCTACATTATGCAGTCAGAGAGATGATAAGGTATGGGGATATTTTAAAGCATTCTAGAAGGCTATGAAATCTAGAGACCTAAGCATAATATTGAAAAATACTCAACTGACATATGCTTCATGGTGAAGAAAGATGAAACACTTATGGAAGCAGTTAAGCCCCAAAAGATTTGGATTGAGGAAATGAGCTATGCAGTTGATGGACAGATTTTAGATGCATATGCAAAAATGTTGCTTGATTCTCCCATTGATGAAGCTAAGAAGCCTTGGGGTACTGCAAAGCAAAAGACACAAGAGGTTGAAACAAAGTTCAACTAGAAGAAGAGAGATGAAGCAGGAAGGAAAGACAAGGAAGGAAGGGCATTAAAGAATTGATTGATGTTGTCCCGGAGAAAGATAGGAAGAGGAAGGAACAAAAAGTGTTGGTTGAGCCTGTTACAGCAGAGTCTGAATCTGAGGATGACACACCCTTGGCTTTTAAAAGGGTTATAAGGAAGAAAACAGAGGAAACCAAGGTAAAGGGTAAAAAGAAACCGGTTAGGAAATTTACATTCAAGTTACCAACACAGAATCAAGCACCAAAAGTAACACCTTCAGCTCCATTCGGTACTGCAAGAAGGAAGAAGAAGGCTGACATTGATCAGGCAATTCAATCTAGTAATGTAACTATCATTCCACCAAAAAATTGTGCAGAATTAGTTGATGAAATAACTAAGGATGGCATGTTAAAGAATGTACAATTTTACTATGATAGTTTAGATAATTTTGAACAAAGAGAGATAGAGGAAGTAGTGTTGTTATATTTGGATATTTATAAGAAAGCCTTGATAGAAATTGAAAACCAAATACTAGCAAAACTGTATGATATGTTAGATGCTAGGAGGCTATCGACAATACAAGAAGACAAGCACATAAAAATTCAAGAGTTATTATCTATTTGTGTTTCTATTACTCTAGAGGAAATGGATAAGACACTTGAGGTTGTAGATAGAAAAATATTTAACAACAAACATAGAATAACCAGTCTTATGCTAGGAAGGGTAAATGAGATAATCAAGGAGACCCAAAAGGCATGGGTTAAGTTCTTCAAAGAGAATCAAGGTTTCTTTACTTCATCAGAAATAAAGATAAATACTGCAGACATCTCGGTTAAAGGGAAAGGAAAGGGTATTATGGGAACCTCACCCTCAATTTTGGAAAATATTAAGATAGTGGAAATTAAGTCCCCGATAGATACAAATGTACAAGCACATGTTGAGATGCTGGCAAAAATAGAGAGTGAAAATATTGATGATGTACAAGATGAGGTTACAGTTCCTAGGGAGGAACCGACAGTTACTAAGACTACACCAAGTGGCAAAGCCACCGATGCAAGTGAGGAAGCTATAAAGGATAAATCATCAGAGGAGCAGAAAGGGGAATCTGATAGGGAACCGGTAGTGAGTCCATCATTGTTGTCAATTGACACCTCATAGGTTGTAAAGAAAAACATAACCGAGATGAGTTCAAATGAAGTCATGATGATGGCTGGACAGAAATTAATGAAAGAGGGTGTAGCGTCCTAAAATTGCGACACTTGCAATTTCGACCGCATTTGGGTCTTCACGATGGCGATGCAACACAGAACGTGAATGGAGACCCCGAAACTTGTTCATGACATCAAAAGCTGCATTTTTCAGCACCCTGGCCTGATCCTCCTTGCACCCTACTGTCCCTGGAGGTGGGACCATGGTGCCCAGCACCCTAGTCCTTTAGGACTAGGGCGCCCAGCGCCCTGGTCCCTGGCCCTATTTTGGGCCCAGTCTCTTATGGGGCTTCAGGTCTTTATGTTTGCAAATGGGAAAATAATGTTTCCTGGTCGGCCTAAGGTCAGAAAAATCAGTCTTTTAACCCTAATTGACAAGTATATAAACTACATTTCCTCTCCCATTTTAGGAAGATGGAAAAAAGGCGGAAACGATATTCAAACATTCAAGCATTCAAGCATTCAAGCATTCAAGCATTCCTTCAAGCAATTGAGCATTCTAAGTCTCCATTCAAGGCTAAGTGTTGCATTCAAGACAAGGATTCAACCATTGAAGAGGAGATCACATACCACATATAACATATAACATACAACAACATTTACACCTTCACATGTAAGAATACAAACATTCTTACAACAAGGTATCAGTACTTATTTACATTACAATCATTTACATTTACAGCATTCTCATTTCTTGGTTAATTCCAAAATCGGGGTTTGACCTAAGGGCAAACCCCTAATCCCTAACCCCCCAATTGTCCTTTCTTTTCTGTGTGTAGGTTGCAGGTACGTGGTTGTAATTGAAGATCTAGAATCCTTGTGTAGAGACGAACAGATCCCCCTTCGTTTCGCGGATTTTTCGGAGGACTGTGTGCACACCGAGCGCCATCGTCCCGTCAACTTTCACTCAAATTTGTAGGACAGCGCCATCTCAACATTTTACTACTAATTCCAGGTTCGTAGCTTCATCCTATATTCCTATCTCTATTTATAAGCGAATCTTTCTCACTTTTCATACATTCCTAGCTTAATCCTTCTATCTACATTCTTTACAAAAGAGGGTAGCCTTGTTGTCTTAACCCTTGAAATTCATTTAGAATCCAATCTCACATTGTGTGGGATTGGATCTTGTGGGTTTCAACCCCTCTTTTGAATGTAAAGTCTCCCCTAAGTGAAAACCGTCAACCCTAGTGACCCCCTTTCTCTCTCCTTGGAGTGGTGGGGGGAACACTTAGGGTTCGATCGCGATTTTCCGCTTTACATTTTGGTGAACCCGACGTGAACATCCTTTCTAATTATTCATGGTTAGATCTGAAAATTGGCTTCCTTGATTACATTTCCATGTTTGATCTTTTGCAAAGTTTAGAGGTTAATTGCATAAAAACCCTAAATTTTCCTTTTGGTAATTGAGCTTGTGAAATGTTTAATTGTTAATGCTTGTTTCAGATATACCCTTCTATTACAAATTATCAATTCATATTTGTGCTTTAATTTTGAAATTTAAGTGGTTAAGTGTCAAAACCCTAATTTTTAAAACCCTCTTGATTCAACCTTTGATCGACAATTTCACTGATCAAAACATCTCCAAATCGGCTGTAACTTTCGATTCCGCAACAAAATCATAATATCTTTCATCCCTAAAAATTTGGAAAAAAGTTACGAGGACCATGTGCACTCCGAGCGCCATCGTCCCCAACATTTTTTTTGAAATTTTGGGAGTTAGATCTTACTGTATTTTTCTGCTAAAATTCAGAATCTTGGCTGATTTCATCAATTCTAACACTTTCAAAATTGAAGTCAAAGTTGGTCTAGTGATTGCTTTGATTAAGGCTTCTAATCATTCAAAAATTGTTGAAATTGAAATTTTGTGTCAAAATTGTGTTCTTACTGTCCTAAATCTGAAAAGTGTGTTGGTATTCATTCGAAATTTCAGTGCTTTATTCAAATTTTTGCAATTTGTGACTTTTGAAATTAAGTGTTTAATTGCAACAACTTTGATTTCCGCTTTCAAAATTGAATTTTGCATGAAATTGAGTCAACTTTTAAATTTTAAAATTGCATTGCTTTTGGTATTCCCTCTAAAATCATAAAATTCAAAATTTCAGTTTCCATCTCTTTTTCAAAATTCAAATTTTGCATTTTTCAACAATCTTGGTAGGGTTCAATTTTGAGATTGCAACTTTAATTTGGCCTATCTACAGATTGTAAAATCACTCAATTTTTTCAGATTAGCTTTAAAATCATCATAACTTTCATCCCTGAAAATTTTGAAAAAAGTTGGGAGGACCATGTGCACCCCAAGAGCCACGGTCCTTGACATTTTTTTTGAAATTTTGGGAGATTGTCATGATTGCATTTAACAGCTTAAATCTAGGAGATTGGCTGATTTTATTGAAATTTGCTACCTCTAAATTCAAAATCTTATCAAAAGTGGAAAACAGATATGATCCTATCTCTAAGTGAACCTAGAACACCCAAACTGGATATTCCTATCATTCTTGAGAAGGAAGTTCTTCCTTTGAAAGATAAAACTAATGTCTTTCCTCAAGAAGATTCCCAACCCATACCTATGGATGTGACTATGTCTATGTCTAATAAACTTTTTAAAAGTAGACCTATACCTCCTCGTCATGATGGACTTGGTCTCCTTCCTAAACCAAATATTCCTCCTTTATATGGAGCAGTTCCTCCTCCTTCCTCTTATGGAGAGAAGAGAACTTCCTCTTCTCCTATTATCCAACCTAAGAGACCACAACCTAAACACCCAAGTGATAAGGATGAGAACATTCCTCCTCCTCAATCTTCTCAACTTCCTGCTAAGACTAGACGAAATCATTTTGCGCGTGAACACCGATGAAAGCGTCGTCTTAGAGCTCGTGCAGCTACTTCTCAAACTTTGCAATCCCCAAAAACACCTTCAGCTAGTATTATTCCATTTTCTCCTCAGCCGAAAATTGAGCCAAAATCTCCTAAACATAAGATGCATGATGGTTTGATCCTGTGTGAGTTAAAGATCCTATTTTTATAAATCTTGATGATGATATAGATGAAAATGTTACTTCTCTTGCTTCTGATAGTGAATATGAATTTGTTGATATTGATAACCATTTATCTAACGAATTTTCTAAAGCACTTATCCTAGCTCCTAGACAAGAACAACGTGGCTTGGAACATGAACATAGCCCTTGTTTGGATCTTGTGATAGATCCATCTGCTGTGTTTGATGTTCCTCCTCTAGCGTGTTCCCTGCCTTCCCGAAATATTGATCAGCAAGATCGGGGGGTAGATGACATGCTAGACTAGTTTCATTAGCATAGCAAACTCTCTCCTCCTCTCTTGTTTTACTTATTCTATGGTTTATTCTCATTCTTCTATTTGTTGTCCTTAGTGTCGTCTACTTGAGGATGATGCAAAGCATTGAGATCTCTTTTGGTCTCTCTCATGTTGACTCAAAAGACACATGTGTTCCCTTCTTCTAAGTGACCTTCCTTGATTGGGGAATGAAGAACAATTATGCATACATACATATGATATACATGAATTATCATACAGCATACTGACCCTGAGGAAAGCGAAGTCACCTCGTGCTTTGTGTTTTGTGTCTATTATCCTTGGGTTTATCTCACACTTGGGGGCTAAATCTTTGTGATAATGTGCTCCTTTCCCTTCTCATTTCTTATGTGTATCACTACCTTAAATCAATCACCCCCGTTGAGGTGTGTGCGATCGCTTTAACGTAGGGGGGCATACACCCCATCTATCCCTTCAGGATACTTGAAGATTTCTTGGCGAACTTAGCGTTGCCTTGAAAATTTTTGGTATTTTTCTTGCATGACTCATAGTGAGGGAACCTTACTACTGACAGTCATGGTTCTCCCTTGTGATCTTCCCTTTTACTTTGTCAATCGAAGTCATAAGATCCTTAGTCCACTGGGGGCTTGGTGTGTCTTGCCTCCTTGATGTGGTGAAAATCTTTCAATGTTGTTTCCTTGTACTTTACCGGAAGTATGAGCGTATGCTTATACTCCCGCTAAAGTGGGGGCTAAATGTAGCATCCTAAAATTGTGACACTTGCAATTTCGACTGCATTTGGGTCTTCATGATGGCGATGCAACATGGAACCTGAATGGAGACCCCGAAACTTGTTCATGACATCAAAAACTGCATTTTTTAGCACCCTAGCCTGATCCTCCTTGCACCCTGCTGTCCCTGGAGGTGGGACCATGGCGCCCAGCACCCTGGTCCTTCAGGACCATGGTGCCTAGCGCCCTGCTCCCCCAGGACCATGGCGCCCAGCGCCCTACTCCCCCAAGACCATGGTGCCCAGCGCCCTGGTCCCTGGCCCTATTTTGGGCCTAGTCTCTTATGGGGCTTCGAGTCTTTATGTTTGCAAATGGGAAAATAATGTTTCCTGGTCGGCCTAAGGTCGGAAAAATCAATCTTTTAACCCTAATTGACAAGTATATAAACTACATTTCCTCTCCCATTTTAGGAAGATGGAAAAAAGGCGGAAACGATATTCAAACATTCAAGCATTCAAGCATTCAAGCATTCCTTCAAGCAATTGAGCATTCTAAGTCTCCATTCAAGGCTAAGTGTTGCATTCAAGACAAGGATTCAACCATTGAAGAGGAGATCACATACCACATACAACATACAACATACAACAACATTTACACCTTCGCATGTAAGAATACAAACATTCTTACAACAAGGTATCAGTACTTATTTACATTACAATCATTTACATTTACAACATTCTCATTTCTTAGTTAATTCCAAAACCGGGGTTTGACCTAAGGGCAAACCCCTAATCCCTAACCCCCCAATCGTCCTTTCTTTTTTGTGTGTAGGTTGTAAGTACGCAGCTGTAATTGAAGATCTGGAATCCTTGTGCAGAGACGAACAGATCCCCCTTCATTTCGTGGATTTTTTGGAGGACTGTGTGCACGCCGAGCGCCATCGTCCCATCAACTTTCGCTCAAATTTGCAGGACAGTTCCATCTCGACATTTTACTGCTAATTCCAGGTCCGTAGCTTCATCCTATATTCCTATCTCTATTTATAAGTGAATCTTTCTCACTTTTCATGCGTTCCTAGCTTAATCCTTCTATCTACATTCTTTACAAAAGAGGGTAGCCTTGCTGTCTTAACCCTTGAAATTCATTTAGAATCCAATCTCGCATTGTGTGGGATTGGATCTTGTGGGTTTCAACCCCTCTTTTGAATGTAAAGTCTCCCCTAAGTGAAAACCGTCAACCCTAGTGACCCCCTTTCTCTCTCCTTGGAGTGGTGGGGGGAACACTTAGGGTTCGATCACAATTTTTCGCTTTACAGAGGGATCTATGGATAAAGGGATTATTGATTAGTCTATCACTATTTTGCACAGACTAGTCTTGGATTGCAAGTTTGACAGAGAAGTGAGCCCTTTCGGCAAGCTCAAGACAATTACAAAGAACATTTCAAAGGATTTTCAATCCTTGTAGCAGATTTGAAGCTGACAAGAACTGGAGAGGTTCGCATAGGCTAAAAGAGCTGCATTTGATTAGATGATTAAAAGGAAATTGATATATTCTTCTTTAAACCAGTGTACAAATATATATAGAGTATGTTGTAACATAGATTCTCTTACATTTAATTTGGATAAGAAGATTAAGCAATTCCAGGAGAAAATTGCAAGTATAGCTAATTCTTTTGACGAGTTGACTTCATTGACTACATCCATTGATGATCAAATTTTGGTTTTGGAAGCTCAAATTTTTTCTCTTGAGAAAGAAAAGGACAAAATCATAAGAAGAGCCAAAAGTCTGAGAGGTTTGGTGAGTCCCTGGTTGGATTCACTCAGTGTACATAAGGAGTGTATGGATATTGTTGGAAAGCCCACACCAACAAAGATAAGTGAGAAAGAGTCCTTTGCCCATATGCTAAATGGACTTGCATCTATTTCAGGCACTTTCAAATCTGGTTGGGATACTTATCTTGAGATTTTGGAGAAGACATACCCAGATATTTTCAAATATATTAAGCTCCAGTAAGATATTTTTGGGCTATTCATTATACAATATCTTTCATTCCTTGTCCTGGTTTTGGATCTTTGGCATTCTTTTTTGAAATTTGGATGACAATGATGTCAAAGGGGGAGTGATATAGATGTGAAAAAAATAATAGAGGAAGTTGTATACATTAGGGGGGGTATGGAGTATTTTGTACTGATGAATATTCAGCTCATGGGGAGTAGGTAGGATGATGAAACCATGATCATTTTTCACATGAGTGTTGCCATCAATGCCAAAGGGGGAGATTGTTGGCAAGTGACACTCAATTGGTTGGTTTCACTATGTTGTCATTGGTGGTAACATGGTATCTTGTTCCGGCTTCATATTTTGGTTCATTTGTGTACCAACAGACACTTCACCGGCATCAGCACTGACAAGTTGGAAGGAATTCTTAGGTTACCGGCAATGCAAGCCGATATGGTTTAGAATATGGTTATCGATATTGGAGGCTGACATCTTTTGGATTCGGCATCGGCAATTATTTTTGATATTCATGTATTTATGTTATCCAATCGACATGTAATTTGATATTGTAATTATCTTTGTAAGCCGACATAAGGCATGACATATTGTATAGGGTGTATAGGTCAGTTGGATTAGATCATTTTGATATCATCATGTGAATGTTTAATTGGAAGGAAATGCGAAATATATCAGAGAGATCATGTATGTGAGGATATTTATGTAAGGGTTATTCTGGTAAAGGATTTAGGGTTTCAAACCGGAACAAATAGAGCTTAACTGAAATTGTATTCTGGCATAGAAGATGCTATCTTAACAATCTTAGCAATTCCCACACTTCTCCAGATTGTAGTATGGATTTATATATATTTAGTGAGGCTCCTTTTGTGATTGAGCAGTGTGCTCTAGGCTGTAAGCCTTCCTGCAAGTGCAGGCCCCTTATATTTTGTAATATATCTTCACATGTGGGTCACAAATCCCACCATGGTTTTTCCTCTTTGAGGTTTTCCACGTATAATTATGTGTGTTATGGTTTTTATTTATGTGATTTGCTTATTGGTTGCTTTACTTATTTCAATTCTATATGTACCGGTATACCGGTTGGTATATGCATGTTTTAATAAGGTTAAAATTGATCATACTGGTAGAACACTAATTCACCCCCCCCCCCCCCCCCGCCACCTCTCAGTGTTCTTGGATTCCAACATTATTACCCTTCTAGAATTCATTTCCAACTCATAAAGGCCACTTCTAGTAAATCCTTTTGTTAGCATTGTTTTCTTTATCCATTTTTTCCTTAGTGTTACGATCTCTTGTTTCTTGGTTAGTATAAGATTTTTTTACACCCTATTATTGTTAATTGAACAATTTCTTTTAACATGTACCTCCCTTTTACACACAAAAAATCATTCATTCCACTAAGGATCTTGACTTTGGATATAATTGTTTCCCTAAGATCTACATCAATCACATCTAGAGCATTAATTTATGGAGAAAGGGAGACTGACACCCTTGTATTCATATTTGCATTAGCATGTCTACTTCTTTGGTGGAGGTATTGGATCATGGATTCTTCCTTGTTACCTTTCATGATCCAGAGGATAGCAAGTTTATTCTAGATAATGGGCCTTGGTTTTCTAGAAAATTTGTTTTTTTTGTGATCCATTGGTCTCCTTTTTTTGATCCTGCAAAATTTATAATCACTTCCATTCTAATTTGGTTAAAACTCTATAAGTTACCTCTAGTAATGCAAAATGTGGGTCTAATTGAATCCATGATCAACCAAGTTGTCACTTTCATCAAAATTGAGGATGCTTCCTCTTTCTCTCTGAGATAGTTTACTAGAGTTTGTGCTCTTGTTGATATTTATAGGCCACTGCCTCACATGTTTTTTATCAATTCATACAAGTTATTGTGGATGCAATATTTAACCTATGAAGTGCTCCCAAAGTGTTGTTTCAAATGCAACCAACTAGGACATAAGATCATTGGCTTCCATGCAAAATTTGTTAATGGTCTTCATGCTCTTAATTTCAAGAGATGGGTTTGAAAGGAGAGAAAAAAATGGGGTGTTCATGGAACATCACTCTCCTACTCCACTACACTATGGGGCTATTGGACAAGGGTTTGAGAGTTTTGTCCCTCTTTCTATTGAGGTTGTGGTTGCTTTTAATCCACATGACCATTATGACTTATATCATCAGGATAACACTTTAGCCATAGAAGATGATGAGCTTTGGCCAACTCTTGTGGAAGATCACGATTCTCTTATAGATTAGATTGATGTCTTGGCTTGTTATGATATTTGTACCATATCTTAGATTGCTAGCAAGATATCAAATCCAAATATTCCTAAGAGCAACAATTGTAGGGGTAGGAAATATGAAACATAAAAAACAAGGTTGGAAGCATTGGATTTGATAGATGATGACACAATGGAGAATGAAAACACTCCTTTCTAGGAGTAAGCAAAAGAAAAAGAAAGGCTAACCTCTAGAGTTTTTGTTTGAGTGAATTGTTGTGATCTCTTGAATGATTAAGTTGTTTTTTTGTAGATGCTTCTTCATCTTTTTCTCTACCTCTCTATCTTTGTAGCTCCCCAATTTTGCATTTGAAGCTTTCTTTTTTTTTGGTATCTATGCTATATGGGAGTGGGCCCACATCCCACAATTTATGATAAAAAAATAATAATTTTGAATAAAAATTAAAATCTATATCCATAAAATAGCTCAAGATATTTATTCCATTTTTTATTTTTATATATTTAAAAAATATACTATTTTTAATAGTCAAATGTACTATAGATATCTTAGATATCTATCTAAAAAATATTCATAAATATCAATTTATGACATATTATATTTAAATTATAATGTTTCATTTTACAATTATTTATTAATAAAATATATTGTTTCATTTACATTGTTTACTTTTTCTTTTCTATTTTATTTAATAAGATATAATTAAATTTTATTTTATTTTATTTTAATTTGAAAAATTAAATTCATTTACTTAAAAGGCTTATATATATACATACACAATGTCCTTCATTCTTTAATATCATTATAATCACACTTTTTATCAGATAATTAAACCTATTTTTATTTATTTAATGAACCATATTTACATAATAATATCAATCATTTCATGGAAGTTAATGTAATACAATTGTTGAACACTTGCTACTCTTTGAATATATGTCTAACTTGAAAAAGACATCTTTGACTTTGTCCTTAGATGAATGAGTCAGATTATTTGTGTGGAATTATTTAGTGCAAATCACATTATTTATCTACAATAGTTTGGCATGAATTCCTCATCTTCTTGAAATCTTTGCATTTGTTTTAGTATAGAAGTCCATTTTATGGAATCATTCAACATCATAGTTCTTCCGTAAAATTAATATTGTTTATCATTATTATATATAAATAATTTTTATACGTATATCGGATTTTAGATGACTTTGACAAAATGGAAATTTCTAAATCTTTAACTATGAATAAGAAAAATATCAATACCAATGATATGATGTGTAAAAGACCACATGAAGGTTGTGCTTTAGATGACTTTGACAAAATGACTACTTCATCTACCAACACAAAAATATCAACACTATTGATATGATGTGTAAACGATGTTGTGAAGACTTTCCTTTGGATGACTTTGACAAAATGAATAATTCTAAATCTTTATCTATCAATCGAAACAATATCAAAATGATGATATCAAGTGTAAACAATGTTTGAAGACTATACTTTCAAAGACTTTGACAAAATGAATACATCTAAATCTTTAACTATCAACATAAAAAATATCAATAATTATGATATAATGTATAAAGAATGATGTGAAGACTCAACTTTAGACGACTTTGAATAAATAAATATTTCAAAATCTTTAACTATCAACATAAAAAATATTAATAATTATGATATAATAGATAAAGAGCCATATAAAGACACAACTTTAAACGACTTTGACAAAATAAATATTTCTAAATCTTTAACTATCAACATAAATTTTAATATCAAATAACAAAAAAAATTTTAAAAAAAAAACACATAAATTATGACCCTACAAAACCTATCCATTTAGTACCAAAAAGTCTTGACTAGATACTTCAAGAGGATGTTATACTCGAGCCTCATTCATGGCTTAAAGAATCACCAAGACCTACTGAACTAAAATAACGTCTTCTAATCCATTTAAAATGTAATTCCAATATTACGATAAAAAAAGATGATGGCTCCTTCCATTTTCCAAGAGGATTTTATTTTATAATAAATTTAATGATTTGGAAGATATTTATGTAGAAAATTACGCACAAATGATTTAAATCTAGTCTTCCTGGTTTTCTTAATCAAAGAATTTTTTTATTAAAAATATATTTTTCTTTTATGGGGTTTTATTTTAACTATTTAGTTTTTAGTTTTTTTTACATTTATAATATTAGATATAACTTTATTTGTTTATTTGGGATGAGTATATTGAGATAGGGTCAATTTAAATTTGATAATGATTTTATTTGTGAGTTAAATATATTTTGATAATTATTTTTCAAATTTATCTTTTAAAGATTAAGATGTTTTTCATTTTAGAAAATTATATTATAGATTATATTTATTTAATTATAATTTTATATAATATTTAAAAAAGTGTATATATATATGTCATAAAATTTTGGTGTTGGATGAGCTAGAGTGGATATCTCAAATTCAAATTGATTTTGCAAATTTTATATATTAAAAATACAAATATCAATTAATATGTCTCTAATTATTTGAATAAAGGATTTTAGATATCATATGGTTTGTTAATTTATCAATTTTTTTATTTTTTTTTGATAGGTAATATACCGAAGCCAATGAGGTGTACATACCTTACCCCCTTGTGGGATTTGAACTTGTGACCTCTCTTTCAAGAGCACAAATTCTCCACCACTAGGCCAACTCGGGTTGTACCTAATTTATCAATTTATTAACGTATATCTAAATTATTAATTTATTGTTTTTTAAAATTATATAATATTGAACTTTTAAGATTGTATTATTGATTAAGAAATGAAAAATAATATTTTAATTGATATTATAAAAGGTATTTATATAAATCCTCACCCTTGGGTTGATTCAAATGAAGTATATTAATAAAACTTGTACTAAAGCTATAATAAATAAATAGATTAAAATATAATATATTAATTTATTTTCAATAGTACAAATTCTAAAGATGTCTAAAGGATAATAGATTGTATCTAACACATATTAATTAAACATGCCAATAAAATTAAAAATGTTCTTGCAAAAAACACCCTAGTATGTAAATATCTAAAAATATTCACTAGTTGTGCACTAAATTTATGAAGATGCTTCTTAGTTACTCCCCATGTTTGAGACTGTTAAGTTTTGTTGAGATTTGAATTGTTACTCCCCATATTGTGTTGTAGTATTGGTTTTCGAGAGCATAATTATATTGTTTCTTTAGAGTTTTTTCTTGTGCCATGTGGTCATCTAATAAGGTTTACTAGAAATAAATCAATTTTCTTATCAATCTATAATGCTTGGTTGCAAATTTTGTAAACCACAGAACATGATGTTGTCTATCATTATTTTAGTGTTGTGAATATGGGGGCCACTTTTGAAATTGTATTTTTATCAAGGCTATTTGAATACATGAGATTAGTTGATTTGTTTAAGGTCGATTCCTACATTAGTAAAATTATCAAAAGATTTATTGTGCTAAAATATAATATTGGAGATATTCTATAAATATAAACATATAGCAAAGAGGAATTAAAAAAATTATGAGCTAATATCCCCCAAAAGTGGCACTCAAATTGATTTTTAACATTTCAACACTCAAAATCCAAGATGAGTCTATAGGTAAAATATAACATATTTTTACACCTACTATAAGCTTGAAATAATCTACTCACTAAATTGGATGCTTAACCATATATATTAAAATATGCATTATAATGTGGCATAGCATGCATAATATGTTGATCAATAGATATAATTACTTCATATGTCTCATAAATGGTCTCACATTTCCCACGTGGGAGCCCTAACTTCTAGATACCATAATTTTTGATCAAGTAAATTCATTGCACCCATTTTTTTGAAATAGAAATGCTCAAAGAGATCTATGTTGTGATAAACATTTGTCTTTTGTTGAGGTCCATTTTGATGTTTTTGGAGCCAAAAACAACTTTAATAACTTTAAATTTGAAAATCTTAATTCTATCCAATAAATTACATTTTTTTTCTTTTAAAATTGAGATGCAAGGTTGTGACTTCTTTCTTAATAGCTTTTAATAGATAAAATATTGAGAAATCATTGAATTTCTTAAGGAGGCATATGTGTCCATGTTGGACAAGGTTTATTGGAATATAATGTAGAGGGTATTTAGGTATCATCAAGACACATAGCAATATTTACAACTTGGTACCTTCAAGGATAGACCTCAAGAATGATAAAAAAAAATATAAGGATATAGGGATTTTATTGGTGAAATGTGTAGATAGTATATGGTTTATTTGCAATTATGTAGTTGTCCTGTTTGTGGTGCATGGTTGGATGATTGAAAGATAGGTTGTGTCTTATCTTTTACCTTCAATTGGGGAGGTAGAATACATATCAACTACTTAGGACCTATTAAGAAGAATTTGGCTTTGAAGAGCATACTTAAATATCAAGTTAGAAGGAATTGTGATATTAGAGTGTCATCAATGTGGTAGAGGATATTACTTCTTATCTGTATTTGGAGCACCCTTAGTGTAGTTCTAGACGTCATAATGGCTTTGGTGGAGTTAGTAAGAATTGAAAAGTGCAAATAATGCATACAATTTAATTTGGAGTCCCACTACAATAACCTCCTTTTTATTTTTGTTAACCCAAAATTGTTTGAACAACAAATGTATTCCTGTAAATTGTGTTATTTACATTTGAGCTAATGTTTTCAAGGCCATATTTTGTCAAAATAAATGTTCAATTTATTGAGAACAATAAAAGCGAAGAATGATAAGTGAAATATTTTGTACTAACTTATTTTTATTATCTTATAATCTCATAACGAGTCTTTGAAATTAAACAAACATGCCAACCAATCCAATATACATTTTTAAGTCTGTGAAGGAGTTATATTTTTTCTACAAATTTAGATTTCTTAAATAGTGCTAGCTTCTTACAAGGGTATCAATTTAGGATAATTATAAATGCTAATTATTTAAAGACGTATGATATATGCATAAGAGTCAAGTACAAGCCAAGTCTAAATGTAAAGACAAATTTAGTGTGTGTGTTCTAGGTCATAATCCATTGTCAAGGCTTGGCTTGCGAAATTTAAATTTTCAAATCATCTCTTCCTCATAATTATTGAAAGTTCATTTAGAACACATATGTATAATGGTTTCTTATGTATTGATATTTAAAGACAACCATTTTAATATCAGAAAATAAGATCTTAAAACATCTAAATTTATATATATATCTTATTTTTGTTCTCACTTTTCTCCAATCATGAGGTCTATCTAAAATACTAGAAACAACAACAACCAACTCGAAAAAAATTAAGATGACTTTTTTAAATATATAAAAATAATAATATATTTATTTTTCAATACCTAAAAAAATTCTACTTCCAATTATATAAATAATTAAATTTTTACTTTTGAAATTGCTTTTCACAATAAACATTATAATATTTTTTTTAAATCCTGAATATATAAACAGATTAATCCAGATCAATCTGTTAAAAAATATAAAACCCATTCTCTTGTAGAAAATGTCTACATTCCATTACAATGTTTGAATAAAACACTTATCACAAACAAATTGATTTATTTACCAAAAGAAAGGAACTATGAACCTCAAATAAAGCCACCTTGGTGGAATGATAATCTGTATTGTGATTTCCATCGAAACAAGGGACATCTCACAGATAATCGTCAAAAGTTGAAACATGTCATACAAGATTTAATTGATAATAGAGTAATAATTGTGGATGGACATACAACAAATGAATCTCATACTACTTTTAAGACTCTACTTCCAAACTATGAGAAAGGTGAATCATCAACAACAAACAATGGTAAGGGTAAAGCAAAGGTAAACTACGCTCATAGATATGACAATGTGGTAAATGTGATTGTAGTTAAAGAAAAACAAAATCAAAAACATGCTCATGCTATAACAAGAAGCAAAGCCAAAGTTGCTTTACCGGGTCCTACAACAAACACATCATCCACTACAACAAAACAATACAATCTAGTGGAACAATTGCAGAAAATGCCTGCACAAATATCCATCTTAGAACTTTTAAAGCTTTCACCTGCACACAAAGAAATTCTTGAATGAACATTAGTAGATACCACAATATCCAAAGATCTTGATATTGATCAATTCCAAACCATGGTGGGACACCTCACAACCCCTCATTGCTTATCATTTACTGAAGAAGATGACGTGTCCTTGCAACACCCTCACAATGCTCCTTTACATATTGAAGTCCTCATTCACAAAATGTGAGTTAAGCGTGTTCTAATAGATGGTGGATCTGGCCTAAATATTTGCTCATTGAGTCTTGTTCATGCCTTAGGATATTCAGAAGATGCATTTGATGTCTGGAAAAGGATCACCATAAAAGCCTATGATGAAGAAGAACATTCCTCCAAGGGAATTGTGATACTACCCATCAGAGTGGGACCTTTACAGAAAGACACAACATTCCAAGTTATAGACTTGGACTTATCCTATAATGTATTCTTGGGGAGACCATGGATACATGACTTAAAAGATGTACCATCAACATATCATCAATGTGTCAAATTTCCCTACGAGGGACAAGAAATCACAATCTCTGCAGATGCGAATCCATTCCAATACTGCAACAATCTAAAAATGGCTCAAGAAGTAATTGTTCCACATAATAGGGAGGCAACAACGTCAAACACACAATCCATGGAACAATCATTTGCATCTATTTTATCAAGTATGGAAAAGAAAATGCAGCTAAGAGACCAAGGGAATGGAGAATACTCAATATCACAATTACCAGTTTCTCCTAAATCCCTTGGAAAACCATCAAAATTTAAACAACAACCAATTGTGAAACATCTTCTGATATTTGATGAAGCATTCATTAGTGTTGGAACCTTATCAAAGGAGATAGAGGATAAAGATGTGTTACAGTGACTATACAAAGATGAAGAAGTTCAACAAAAGGTCAACAATGTCAGAATACTTACAGAAAAATATGGAAAATAATTCAACATTCTTCGAAGGATGGGATACACTAGAATAGGTCCTATAGGAAAAAGAAAAGAAGGTATCTCAAAACCTATTCAGCCTCATACTCGATAGACTACAGACAAAATAGGTTTAGGGTGTGGACAAGTCACTCTACTAGAAGATGCATCTTTTAGTCAACAACAAGAGGAATATGCAAACAGACGAGAACAACTAGCAATTGAAAGGGAAAAAAAATTAGCTACGCAACAAGAACAAGAAAACACAAAATGGAAAAAGAAGAAATCCTCAAATCAATAATAGAAACAAACTAAAAGCATCTCTCAAGCAGCATCAAATCTCAATCAAAACAAACATGAACCTAGTACTGATCAAGGAGAGCTCATAGCAAGATTGACAAAACTCAATCTCAGTCCGGAAGAAGTTGAATATGAAAGAAGGAAAGATATAACCAGAAAAGCAGAAGAAATGCTATATGACCAAATCTGTAGATTACAGGCTGCAAGTGATATAGATTCTAATGAATGGGAATGGGATTCCTATCACTCTGAAGAATCAGCTGAAGAAAATTGCTTTGAAGAAGATGTAGTAGTTGATGTAGTTCACACGTATGCAAGACAAACGTCAAGAACTAGTTCACTTGAATTAGAATCACATCTGGCTAAGTTGGACTTAACCGAGGACGATCAGGAACTTCTTAGGCGAAGACATTATGATGAGAGTACCGTTCTAGACATCGACATACATGTTGAAAACTTTGATACATCCATCATGACCCTAAACACCCTCAAAACACCCCAACCTAAAGATCCCTTACCTCTAATCCACCCTGAGCTTATTAATTGGGAAAATGAAGGATATACTGCCATTGATACCTTTCAGAATGACCATGCCATATCTATATATCTTAACACAATCGAACCCATAACAACTTCCACCAAGAATGTCAGCAACGCATTTTCCAGTCAAGTGGGTGCGAAATCTCCTAGTCACAAAAATAAAAATAAAGAAAATAATATCAAGTCTAATGCTGAAAACCATTTATTGGCAACATTGGACCAAGAAAAAGTAAAAATAAAGGATGCATCTAACAGGGAAAACCTCCTTGAGGCACCAGAAGATGGGAGATTTGACACTTTACTTGAGCATTATCAAGAAAGATCGTCCATTTTGATCGAACCAACAGAGGCAGTTAACATTGGCACAACAGAGTAATAAAAAATTCTTCATCCAACAACTTCTTTGTCTAAGAAAGAAATGCAACAATATGTGGAATTCTTCAAACGACGGAAAATCAATTTTGCCTAGTCATATGCAGACATGCCAGGGTTAGATCCAGAGCTTATTATGCATCACTTAAATGTTAATCTAGGATCCAAACCAGTTAAACAGAAATTACAGAAGATGCATCCTCATATTGATCTTCTAGTCAAGGAGAAACTACAGAAATTATTGGATGTCAGATTCATCAGACTGGTAGCTTATCCTCAATGGGTATCCAACATTGTTCCTATTTCAAAACTAGATAAAAGCATCAAAATATGCACAGACTTCAAAGATCTTAATAACGCCTGTCCAAAGGATGACTTTCCTTTGCCTAACATTGACATCATTGTAGATTTAACTGTTGGACACTCCATGTTTTCTTTAATGGATGGTTTCTTCGGATATAATCAAATCAAAATAGCACCCAAAGATCAAGAAAAGACAACTTTCACATGTCCATGGGGTACTTTCTACTGGAACGCCATGCCTTTTGGACTAAAGAATGTTGATGCTACATATCAAAGAGCTATGACAACTATATTTCTTGACATGATGCATACATTCATGGAAGACTATGTGGATGACATATTGGCTAAATCATACAACAGAGAAGAACATATAGAGATATTGGAAAAGATCTTTGATAGGTTAGAACAATAAAAGCTATGGCTAAACCCTAAGAAATGTGCCTTTGGTATAACTTCAGGAAAGCTATTGGGATACATTGTTTCAGCAAGAGGCATCGAAGTAGATCTAGCTATGGTTAAAGCGATCATGGAAATGGCATCTCCCAAGAATATCAGTCAACTAAGATCACTCCAAGGAAGACTCCAGTCAATCATAAGATTTGTGGCTCAATTAGCAGATAAATGTCAACCATTTATACATCTATTGCACAAACATGTTAATTTCAAATGGGACCATCAATGTGAAGAAGCATTCAAAAAGATTAAGGCATATCTCATGCAACCACCTGTTCTAATGTCACCAATTCCAGGAAAGCCATTATTACTCTATGTATCAACTATGAAAACATCATTAGGAGTTTTACTTGCACAATAGGATAATGAAGGAAAAGAACGAGCCATCTACTACATCAACAAGACACTAGTGGGATACAAGATCAACTATTCATCAACAGAAAAAGCATGCTTAGCAGTAGTTTTTGCTTCTAAAAAATTATGAGATTATCTACTATCTCACTCTATCAAGTTAATAGCTAAAATCGATCCTCTGAAGCATTTGCTCAGCAAGGCCACATTGACAGGATGACTAGCAAAGTGGATCATGATTCTAAGCAAGTTTGATATTGAGTATGTTGACAGAAAAGCTATCAAAGGACAAGTCATTGCAGACCAACTAGCAAAGACACCACTTCAAGATGATCATCCTTTACACATTGAGTTTCCCGATGCTGATATCCTAACAATCACCACAAAAACATGCCAATTATACTTTGATAGTTCATACACACAACATGGATCAAGAGCAAGTATTCTATTCATTACACCACAAGGTCATACAATCCCAAAAGCATACAAATTAAGCTTTCCATGCACCAATAATACCAAAAAATATGAAGCTTTGGTTACAGGTATCAAAATGGCTATAGAATGGAACATTACACAACTTCAAGTCTTTGGAGATGCTCAGCTTGTCATCAATCAGATTAATGATGACTATCAAACAAAGGAAAAAAAATTAATGCCTTACAAAAAGATGGTTGATGATATCAAGAAATACTTTGTAGAAATAACTTTTCAGCAGATTCCAAGAAATGACAACAAAGTAGCAGATGCCATGGCTACACTTGCTTCTCTCCTTCAAACACAGGAAAATCAACAACGTTATGAATTCCTAGTGGAAGAATTGTTTTACCCTGCTCATAATTGTCCGGATTCCCAAACTATATGTCACCTTGTTGGGCATGATTCCTCCCGCTATAGCCAAACTTACACATACTTGAAAGACAACACCCCACCTCTCAATTTATCGAAGAACCAAAAGAGGAACTTTATTCACCAATCCTCCCATTTTACACTCGTCGTGGATACCCTATTTAAACGAAGTCTAGATGGTACTCTCTTACGGTGTCTCGAACAAGAAGAATCTAAGAAGGCCTTACATGAAGTCCATAACGACATTTGTGGCACTCATTCAAGTGGTCTTACCCTTTCAAAAAAACTCATACGCTTGGGCTATTATTGGCCGACTATGGAACAAGATTCTTTTCATATAGCTAGAACATGCAAACAATGTCAGATCCATGGGAATTTGATCCATGCACCAGCACAAGAACTTCATGCTTTAGCAACATCTTGGCCTTTCTGTCAATGGGATCTTGATCTAGTAGGAAAGATAAATCCTTCTTCATCTGATGGTCACAAAATCATCCTGGTAGCTATAGAATATTTTAAAAAATGGATTGAGGCTGTATCACAAACATCACAGGAAAACAAATTGTTGCATTTATCTTGAATTACATCATCTGTCGCTATGGAATACCCATGACCATTATCACTGATAATGGGTGATTGTTCAAGAATCAAGATGTACAAGAGCTATGTGAAAAGTTCAAAATCTAGCATAGATTTTCCACACCCTACTATCCACAAGGAAATGGGCAGGCAGAAGCATCTAACAAAACTATTTTGAAAATCCTCAAAAAGATAGTGAGCAATGCTGGCAGAGATTGGCATATTCAACTAAACCCTGCTCTATGGGCCTACTGTACCAGTATCTACACACAGTGCCACACCTTTATCTCTTGTATACAAATCAGAAGCAATATTGTCAATTGAAGTAGAGATACCCTCTCTACGTGTATCACTAAAAAGTCTCATCGCAGATGAAGAAGAACGAGTATCTAGATTGCAAGAGTTAGAACTGATCCATGAACGAAGACAAAATGCCTTTGATCTTTTAAAAGTATATCGGCAAAGAATATGTCAGAGTTATAATCATAAGGTTAAACCAAGAGTCTTTCAAGATGGAGAACTAGTACTAAAGGAAAATCCACGCAACCAGGTAGATCGAGAAAAGAAAGGAAAGTTTGAACCAAACTGGTTAGGTCCATTTGTGGTCACAGTAGTATTTGGGTCATGAGCATATCAACTATCAACATAGGATGGTGATAAACTTGAGGAACCTATCAATAGCATGCACCTAAAAAAAATTTATGTCTGAAAAAGCAAAAAAATCAGTAACAGTGAAAAATCAGAAAAAACCAAAACAGTGAAAAAAGCAAAAAAAATCAAGAACAATGAAAAAAAAAACAAAAAAAATCAAATATGAGAAAAAAGTGCAATAAAAACAGACAGTGAAAACCTAGTAAATAGGCTTTATTTGTCCACTAGCTCTTCCATATTAGTTCATGCATCTTTCCTCTTGCATCCATTCATTTTCCATCAGCGCTGACCATAATGAAGCCTTTGTACATACATAGACATCCTAGGTGGCTTCTTGCCATGTTTTGGATCATTGGATATATCATAACAACTTTGTTTCTAGGCTTGGGGCAAAATCCTACACCTAGCTAGGGGCAAACTCTTGATCATTCTGAGCTTAATCAAACAGGTAGAACAATAGTTAGACAACTCTTATCAAGCGAAAACTGAGACACATCCAACATTGAACACAAGATCAAACTATCAACTATCAAGCTATCACGAAGTCAATCTAAACATATCACACACTTTTTAGTGGATAATATCTTTTGGATAATGATTTTAACATGATTGTTTAACTTTTCTATATTGATTTTCACTATCTTGATTTCTGAGTGACTCCAGGATGTCTTTGACTAGAGGAACAAAGAAGGAACATGATATTTTTCTTGTCTGCTATCTGAAAATTAATCATTAATATGTACACATTTGTCTCAGGACATGATCATCAGAGTATCATTGAAGACATTTCCGATTTGCATAATAAAATGATTAATATTGCCCGTTTTATGCAAGCAACACTCAGGTCATCTCAGTTCAATTATACCTCGATGCTTGTGCTAACTTGCTATATCAAAATCCAGAAAAATAGTGCTCAGGTCATCATGGTTTAATTATACCATCAATGTTTGCACTCACTTCCCACATTTCAAAAGCTCAATGATGACAAAAACGCAAAATAATCCAGTGACTAGTCTGGTCGTAGGTTTGCATTTCATTCTTGCATGGGATCCCGCGTGCTCCTTTTTATCCAAGGTTAAATCTATACGTAATTAGGCAAATAACTCTTATCTCTTCAGATATTGCCCACCCAACGAAAATCTTGTGCTATCTCTCTCAACAGAATCAACATCAGCATATCCAAATCTTTCTGCAACTTTCTATCAACAAACTGTCAGTTATTTATCTAATCAACCTTATTAAATCAAATCAACCAATCAAACCTAATCAATTATATCATGTCTTATACATGATGTATCCTTCCTGGAACCAGACAATCTGATTCTGATCATGTCTTATACAAGATGTATTCTTCCTGAAACCAGATGCTCTGATCTATGTCTTATACAGGATGAATCCTTCCTGAAACCAAACACTTTGATCATCTTTGTCTTATAAAGGATGAATCCTTCCTGAAACCAGACTGACTCTCAATCTTATCAATCTAATCAATCAAGCTAATCGAATAACTCACATTTTCATTAAACAATAGTTGGGTAAACGTACAAAGTTGGGTCCCAATCCTGTGGAAGTCCATGGGTTGGGAAATGAGCCCGCTAGAAACGGGTGCCCGATTTTTACAAATCGGGCACCCGTTTAGCTTCGGGTGCCCGAGCCATCAAAAAATGGGTGTCTGTTTAGCAATGGGTGCTCGAAGCTAAACGGATGCCCATTTATTTCAAATCAGGTGCCTAATTTGAAAAAAATGGGCGCCTGTTTTTTAAATGTATTTATTTTTTATTTTTAACCATTTTCCATCATTTTTACTGTTTGGAAAACGGGCAGGCGTTTCTGAGGAGCACGGGTACCCATTTTTTCCACCTCAGCTGACCCCCTAGACCATTTTTACCTCCTTCCAGGTATTTAGTTTTATTTTTTATATTCTATTTTATTTATTTTTATTGTTTTTCATAAAAAAATGTATTGTATAAATAGAAGGTGTACATTAAGAGTTTGAGGTATTGCAATCTTATTGTAGCAATATTAGTAAAGTGTTGGTTGGTTTGCAAAATGCACATGAAAATAGTAGAGTGTGTGTTGGAAGTGAATGTATTATATTATGTGAAAGCATTAATTTAAATAGTAAAATAAGAACCATCAAGAAGGGAGAGTTGAGGGTGGTGTCTATATAGGGTAGACGAGTTATGTATTCTAATATATGACAAATTTTCTTGGATAGGTTTCATTATAAACCCCACTAAATTACTTAAAAATTTACATGTCTATATAAATTTATTTTTCCGAGTATATATTAAATTAAAAAATTGATTATATATTTATATGTGTATGTATCATTTTACATTTAGACTGAATTGATTCTAAATTTTTTATGATAATTGCTTGTATTTAATTACCAAATGTTTATTCTAATTGATATAATTGATGTACATAATTAAAATATATTTTGAAAATTATTTAATATGATATAATGAATTTCCTCTTAAGTATCACCATTGAAGGGTATGTGATCTTCATCTACAAAGGGAATGAAACAATCTACAATAGGATCCTCTAGGAATGGAGAGATATGAGGGTCTCCATGGATCTCCTAAAGTCTATTCCAAAGTGTGTGGGGGAAATCAATATCCAATGCAATACACATAAAATCATGATCTTGATACTAGATCAAATCACTCCTACATGGTCAATGATGTTACACCAAGATTATATATTTTCTATTGTTTCTAGTTTAGGTATGACTCCATACATAAAAGGAAAATGATTACACCACCTAAAACTTATGAAGATGCCATTTTACAAAAGAATCATAGTTATCCCTTTCTAATTTTACCACAAAAGGATGAATAGAGAAACCTATGATACCTCCTCAAATAAAACCTTTAAAAATCAGTAAAATCAATACATATAAAACATATCAAACAAATTCATCTCATGTAAGACGATCATTTTCAAGTGCCAAGATGTCCAAGTAAATGACTAGAATGTGAAATCACAAAAAATGGTCATTTATTCAAGCTTCAACTTAGCATAGTACTACTAGTTGTGATCACTAAATCATCCAATGATTCTAGAAAAGAACACAACAAAGTAGTACATGTATTGACAAGTTCTTAGATATAACTTATGACTTTAACTTATGATTATTTTTATGATTTTGATGGAACTTATACTAATTCATCTTTAGATGTTAAAAAGTATTGTTTGAGTTGCATGCATATTATGATGTTTTATTTTGTAGAATTTTTCTTATACTTTGATTTAAGTGGATAATATTTCTTAAATGATGCTTATTATTACCCACCTATTAATAATATTATAGATCTATGTGAGTTTCCTTTTTTTATATTTAAGTTGCTAAATTGTATTTAATTATAATTTTTTTTGGAAGGTGAAATGTAAATTAAATAGTTTGTAATTGTAAATTTTCATGTTTGTAATTATAATTGTAAATTTTCATGTTTGTAATTGTAATTGTAAATTTTCATGTTTGTATATATATGCAGATTATTTTCACATGATGGATGAGTTTGAGATAGATGAGCTATTAGGTATAGTACCACCTCCACCTCCACCCCCTCCACCTCCATCTCCACCTCCACCTCCACCTCCACCACCACCTCCACCTCCACCTCCACCTCCACCTCCACCAGATCAGTTGCGACAGACAATTAGGACAAATATTAATGCTTTGATTAGAGATATTCACACTATTAGGCGTGAGCCTCATCCACCCCCTCAGTTGTTACGCCTTGCAGATAGTATGCAAGGCATTGTACAGTCTGTGTAGGCATTGGATAGCGAGCTAGATAGCTATCGTAGCTGGTGTGAGGGATTGCGTGCATTTTACGCAGATGGCCTCACATACAAACAAGTTAATGACTTTAAAATAACAAAAATAGCTTTGAAAAAATATTTTGTGAACCCTAAGATGGGTGAAGAGATAGATCCGAAGAAGCCACGGATCTCTATTCGATGGTGTAGGCACCCGGGCATTGCTAGCCACGGATCTCTATTCGATGGTGTAGGTCTCGATGTATTTTTTGAAGAAATTATGGGCGGAATTTGAATTGGGTAAAAAGCCCAATTACTTTGATATTAGATCATTTTAGGGGGTTGGGAGAGGCATGCCCCAGGATAGGCTAGGAGAAAAAGTAAGCGACAAGGTTAGAAACCGTGTGCGCAATGATCCATTGGTTCCTCTTCCATCACCAGTTGTTCCAACACCTGCCCATCATCGAGCAGTGGATTCTGCTCTAGGTTCATTTAGTGCCCTGTTGGGCAATTTGGTACAACAGTTGCGGGAGGTTAGGGTTGCCCCCTGCTTAGCACATGTTTGCATGAGTTGTGGGGATGTATGTAGGGGTCCACAGAGTGAGGTTGCCCCTAGAGGAGATGGTGATTTTGATGATGTTGATGCTACCCATGGTGGTTATGATGATGCCGAGGAGGCTGCACATGCTGATGCCATCTCTTCATATGTTGATCTCCTGTGGGCAGATGATGATCAGCCTACGGAGGTACAAATTTATTTGTATAATTTACAGTGCAATATTAAATTCCTTATATATACACATATGAACCATAGCATGAGTCAATTTTTTTTGAACAGAGGATGGATCATACCACATCATTGAGGAACCGACAACATGTTACCTCAATACCTAGAGATGTTGGTGCCCCATTTACGGTATGCACTTTCATCTAGATACATTGTATTGATATGTACATTTAAAATAAACAATAAATTATTTAGTGTAATGATTTACATAAGATATGTTTTTTCAATTTTGTAGGGTGCTTCATGTAGCACTGAGGTGGGTAGTTCTTCACGTGACCCATGAACCACTAAGGCTCAGCCTCATATACCACTAGTATGTTTTTCATCCATTTATTTGAAGTGTTTACATGCTTAATAATTTAAGTACAACTTTGATTCATGTTCATTATTTTTTGCAATTGTAGGCTTCTAGATTGTTTGATGGTGCATCACATGTATGCCTTCGACCATCAGTTACTTTGTCTGCATCACATGTATGCTTTTCTGTGATAATCTTGTAGTCTATATATATATATATATACTTTATAATTTATGTATATATACAAGTTTGATTCATACTTTATATATGTTGTCCAGGTCCACACCACTACCAATATTGGTACGGCTATGGGGTTGAGCTGGATGCAACCATTGACATTATCATTTGAGGCATGATGATTACAAAAATAATTTCTAATTTGTTTATACTATGTACCTGGATTTTATAGGGATTATCAAAATTGATGTACAATGTTTTTTTTTTGCAGGACTTGGCTACGACCACTTTTCTTGTTCATGATAATGGACCTCCACATACCAGTGAGGGCATTGTAGAGCATGGTCGTATGGTAATTTATTATAAATTTTTTAGTATTTAATTACTTTATAAGTGAATTATGCAAGAAACTTCTTCTCATGTAAAATCTTTTAATAATGTACAGGAGGGTGCAGACACTGATACTGCACAGGAGGGTGGAGTCACTGATACTGCACAAGAGGGTGGAGACACTGATATTGCACAGACACAAGATGGTGCATCTCAGGACCACGTGCAGCGGGATGATTCATCTCAGCTACCTTCACGTGGAGTGAAGGGGACTGCAGATGAGATGCATGCGAGCTCTTAGATTGTATATTTTAGATCATGTCATGTTATTGTACTGTGGACTTTTTATGATGACACTTGTTATGTTATCTTGGGACTTGTTATTATGTGATTATATATAGGACTTCTTTTTATGTGTTATGTGATTATATATAGGACTTTTTATTATGTCATTTCCTTGCTATTATGATATCAAGTCGTGTTATGTGATTTGACGCACTCTAGTGATTATATATGTGATACATTGTTTTGTTATTATGTTATTTGGACTTGTTTTAATGTCATTTCCTTATTAAATTATTATTTCAAGACTTGTTATTATGTCATCAGGAATTGTTATGTGATTGTATATAGGACTTTTTATTTATGACTTGTTATGTGATCTATTTATGACTTTATATATTAACATTGTGATTGATCATCTTATAGTGCAATAGTTTATAATTCAATGTGCACAAAATAATATTAAGAATAAGATAACTAATATAATATTGTTTATGAAACCAAAATTGTATCAAATGTAGACAAATACAATGTTAAAGGGACAAAGAAAAACAATTATCACGATTAAATATTTAAAAGAGTTCACACAAGTATCGACTTATTAATTAAAAATGAATCTCATAGAGGAATCATGATTGTCATGATTATATAATAGGATAATTAATTATAAATGAATCTCATAGAGGAATCCAATAGATTGATGGAACTAAGGCTAACCAAATTATTAGGAAGCTACAAACATAGTATTGACTTTCCTCTTAAGTTGACCACACTACTTTACTAGTGTATTGATGGTTTATTAGTGCGGATAGTAGTGGTATGAAAAGCATGTACTTCATGGTACTAAAATAAAAAAGTACACTATAAATATAGATTTGTCATACAATGATAAATATAGAGTCAGGTCATATTTAAGACATAATTCTATCTTTGAACTTACAATTAATCTATGAAGAGATTACAATAAAATAAATATATCATAAAAAATTAGAATTCAATTGTAACACAATTACAATGTGCACAAAATAACATTAAGAAGAAGATAACTAATACAATGTTGTTTATGAAACCAAAATTGTATCAAGTGTAGACAAATATAATGTTAAAGGGACAAAGAAAAATTATTATGATTAAATATAAAAGAGTTCACACAAGTTACACAAACTTACATGCATATAATTTTGATTCAACCTAATGTACCATCTGCATCCTCTCTCTTCTGCAATGCGTCTATGATTGCCTCATGCTCTTCTACTGAAAGTGTCCACAATACCTTATTAGCAGGTCTACCTTTGTATCTTTCTAATTTGATGTTTGTTGCCACCACCAAATGAGAATAGTGTATAATCTTCTTTTCTGATTGGTAGTCTTCATAAGCTGGTAAGTCATTCCTTCTTGTTAAGTATTTGCATAGCCATGTACCAACCACCACAACAGACCCAACTAGATACTGAAAACCATCATCATCTACTTGATCACATATCAACTTTTTCTTAGGTTCTACACATCTAGCTAGCCAATACTCAACCTGCTCATCATTATCCTCAGGTGCAACAACAACATACACATGTCCTATAAAACAAATTTAAGTACAATGTGTAGAAATAAAACTTGTTAGAATTTATAATTCAAATATGTAATCATAAATTATATGACAATACATAAAAATATATAATTTAAAGTTATAAACAATAAATTAAATTAAATTACTAGGTTGTATGAGGTCTGAAACACGATCATAATCTTCTGATGCAAATGCATGATCGGGGTCTTCATTTCTTCTAACATCTTCATATTGTGTCTTAGTAGGTGTTAAGGATTTGTGTTGCCATTCTTCGACCCATTCTGTATTCTCGCATTCTTCCCATTCACCTGCAACACAAAATTGACAAAAACATGCAAGCTCTCTAGTCCATATAGTCCAAGTGTTAGAATTAGAACTCTTAAATGAATGCCATCTAGCTGACCCATTTATTGTATCACAATCATATCTTGGAAGGATATTCTCCTCTTTAACTAGCCAAAAGAAACATCTAATTGTAGAGTTCTGACTTGATCTTGTGGATAAATTTGCACTACAGCAATCCACAATTGCACTTGCATTTTTAAATTTAGCCTTTTCCTCGAATTTGAGTTGCTCTCTGCAAAGGGCTCTCTTAACACATGCATTGGCACTGTCATGTTCTCCTTTCCCATGTCTAGCCTCAAAAAAACTCCAAATGTGTTCGATATTATTTTTCTTATGAATCCTACTCAACCAATAAAACATTCTAGCATTCTTGAATTGCCCTGTGCAATTATCAAACCATATTAGATGTTGTGTCATCTGAATTTCTCTCTCCCTCAAATTCTAAAAAAAGGTCTTGAAGCAAAACTGGACAAACTCAAATGAGTGTAATTTATTATCACTCATATAGAAATGGTACTCTCTCAAAATTTTGCGATCCTCTTGTGTACTATCTGGTGCATGCCTATAGACAATATGGACAAAAATTGATACCTGCACTGAATTGTAGTATTGTGATTGTACCTCATCTTGTGGTGCAAGCGTGTAGTTCTCTGCAAAGCCAACAACCGAAAGTATACTACCAACAGGAAATGTATCCTTACATATTTGAAACTGACCATCAAGCCATCTAGCATTTTGAGTGTGTTTAACATATTTAGGTATGATGTTACTCTTGAATTCATTCATAAATGCATGAACACTAACTTTTTCAGTGATTAGATCACATCGTTTTCCAACCTTTCCATCCTTCAGTGGATACTCAATAGTTTTAAATCTTTTAACATCAATTAATTGTTGTCCAAAATCATTTGAAAGATTTTCATGCAAACATTCATCCAACAATGCAAGATTGCCACATATATCACATACACCAGAAACACATGCATTGAAAAGGAAATTTTGTTCATTTAGTGGGTTGCAAACAAACTTGAAATAAACTCCTTTATAGTTTCAGGTGGTATATTTATACCACATTCTTGGAACATTCCATTACTATGCATGGTAACACGTATATATCGAAATACATCATAATGGTAGCGAAATTGAACATGAGTTTTGCAACATGTGACTCTTTCCTTGTTAATTCGAACATACCAAGGTTTACACTTTTCAAAAGACCTTTGACAAATGCTAATAGTCAACACCTTATCATCCAAAAAAATTTTATACAATTCAGTTTGAGTCATGTCCAATAGGTGTTTTGGATGTGGATCACAAATTTTTTACCCAACTCTTAATTTAAGAACATCTCTAACATTAGGTGATACTCTCGTATTATCGTGCTAGAATTTTTCGATCAAATTTTTGACTTCACCAGTAAGTTTCATATCAGACCTTGGTAGTCTACCAGTAAAAGTCCACAATTTGTTTGCCGGATCACTTTCAAAATTAACTCTTCTTTTTACAGCTCTTGACAAAGTTTTGCGATGAATATTAAGATATCCACTTATGTTACTCATCATTCTTTTATTAGAAGTTGTTTGGCTTACTAAAGTTGTTGTTATTGCCCGTCATGCTGTATTTTTATCTTTAGAACGAGTTTTCTCTCCAATTGTATCAAATGCGCTAGCAACAGTCGATACAACTTGTTTTAAAGACTCGTCCTTCTTCTTGGGTTTGACATAAAAGCCTAACTTCTTCATCACTTTTCTCATTTTAGTCATTTTAATTAGTTGTACCATTAATTGACATTGAAATCCAAATTTCTTATTATTAAAAAAATGTCTAAACAATCTATTTGCATGTGTCCTAATCTGTCTCCGTGAAACCAAGCCAGGAAGGTTGTCTAGTACATCACTTTTAATTTCAAAATTTTCACTCATTTGATTATCATTCAAACATGTTTCATTTTCAATTGGTGTTTCCATGTCTACATGCACATTATTGGTTTTAGTTGCAGGGGGATTTTGAATTTCATTTGGAGTTTCAAATTTGGTTTCAGTTTCAGTTTCAAGTTGAGATCTAGTTTCAGTTGGGGTTTCAATTTGGATTTCAATTTCACTTTCAACTTGACTTCTAATTTCATTTGGGGTTTGATTTTCAATTAGAATTTCATTTAATAAGTAACCTGCTTCTACTAAATCACCAATTTCTTCATGAGAAAAAACATAGGGCTATGAAGACATACATGTATCCAATAATGGATTAGAAGAGGCACCTGAATTAAATGGTTCTATTGTGTTTCCTTCGTCAGCATTTATGGTCTCATTGATGTTCTCCTCTTCTAAAATGATTGTGGAACTTGAAGCTCCTTGTCTCATTCTTGATCTTCTCTCTCGTTGACACATTGCCTCCTTCTCCCAATTTGCTACAATCTCCTCAGTTTTCAGAACCTTCCTTTGCCTCTTCCTGCGTTGATTTGATCCCATGGTTACACCAAAATTTGAATTCGAATCAATCTCCTTACCAAATCGACAATAAGACAAACAAAGAGAATGATTAATCAAAACATTCTCTTTGCAGATCGTACCTGTTAGCCAGTGATTGAAAAATCATTCAATCATTGGGATTTGTGCTTGTGGGCGAGATTTTGGCCCAATGGATCTTTTCAGAAATGGGTGTCCATTTTTAAAAACAAGCACCCGTTTCGCTTTCAACAGTACAAAGCGAAACGGGCGCCCATTTTTTAAAATTAGGGGTGGGAAACATTCCTTAGCTTTTTTTTTGCTTTGGGATAGGCTTGGTCTCACCAAGCCTATGCTTGGACCTCCAAAAAAATGACTAAGGTAAAACGACATCAGATTTCTTCCTTGGCCTAATTTTTTGAGGGCCTTTCTGATTGAATTTTTTGACGAAACGAAAACCCATTAGAGTTTTTAGCATCCTGATTTCATAAATATAAATTTTATAGTGATAAGATTACTTTTACTATTTTTGTATTATTTATTAATCAAAAGTGGAACCTAAACTTAAAATACCAAGGTTCACTAAAACTTTAATAACTTTTTGGTTTTTAGGATTTTAGAAAAATAAATTATATGGCATCAATCTACATACAATTCTTTTGAATATTAAAAATAAAAAATTGAAAAATATGAAATTTTCATCAAAAAATGGTGGTTGTACACCCGATGTTTTGAAAATATACTTTATTATCAGTTAAAAATTAATTAAAAAATATATATTCAATAAAAAAAAGCAAAAATATTCTCATCAATATTTGGTGTCTTAGGTATCATTTCCCAGAAGGATTTGTAAAAATTCATTTATTTGCATCAAAAAATGGTGGTCGTACACATGCGTGGTATGGTCCTGAAACAGACATTTTTAAAAACTGGTTTTTAAACATGCCTACTAAAAAGGCATTTCTACAATGTGGGTATTAAAATAAATTACATTTTTGAAAAGTAGACTCTAAGCACTACATTTTCTATTACTGAAGTTTTTTGAGAATCAATCTCTAAGTGCATCAAATTTTGACATCAATCGACATAAAATTTGAAAAATAGAGAAAACACTTCCACTTTTTGTCCAAAAGTGGGACTCAACTTCTTGCAGCCACCCAATTGCAGAAATCAAATCAAATCTATCAGGATATCAATTTCACAAAACTCCAAAGCTCAATTATCTCAATTGATCTCCCGAAGGGGCATAATCATACCAAAATTTAGCAATCAAGAGCTGGGGCATCTTATCAAACCAATATCATCATCAAAATGAGATTATTCTTTGAATCAACGCGTCATCACACCTCGCTTCAAAGAGAGGCAAAATGTATACAACTAAAAATGGTTTGAAGATAATTAATTGAATAAGCAATTATTTAATTAATCTCCCTCCCCAATTTAATTGAATTCATCAACAATTTGATTAAAATCCCCCCTTTTCATCTACTTATTAATAAATCTAAGGATTTACTTAATAGGTTCATTTCAATAATCCTCTTTGATTAATTAATTCAAATTAATTAATTCTTCTCCATCAAAATCATTTATTCCAATTCTCTAATTAATTAAAACAAATCAAATTTATGAGTTGTTGAAATTAATTAGCCTTTTCCTATTAATTGAATTTCTAAATTCAATTCTCCTAACTTTTAACCACCTAACCCAACCATTCCTAAGCCTAACTCATTCTACCTACCCACATGTTCCCTTTCATCCGACCTCTTCTAGAAGCCTCTTGACACTTGTCACCATAGAGATGACAGATGTTTCCTTTAATCCAACCTATTTGCCAACCTCCTCCAATTTAACCATTGATATCTTCAGACTTAATGATTGCTGAATGATCATTGATAATGATTCCCAAAGTCTTTTTTTCTCAAGAGTCTGAGTAGGACCATAAACATTTAGGATTATGAAGGAAAGATCAAAATACTACATTCATCATTTGCCATTTATTACTTTCACTGATAGACTCTACAAGTACATTCTTTGGATCCCATAAGACTAATAAGCCACCTAATGCCCATGCGGTTGCAACCTGGGATGCTTTCCAATTACACCATTTGGAAACTGTTGATTGAAAAGTTTTTGATGATAATTTTGTTTTCTATAAGAATATAATATCTTCTCCTAATGAATCAAGTTGTTGCTTAGCTCGATTTTACTTGTCATGCCTCTGACATTCCAAGGGATTATCTTCATGGATGTCGAGGAGAGCGACATGCTCTCCACAACCTCTTTGTGACTGAAAATTGACCATCTAATGTAGTTTGAATTCCAACAACAACCTCTTCTTTTGTTTTGGTTGCGTTTGATTTCATGCCCCTAGTCTTTGGAGGGCTCTTTATACAATCCCGAGTACCTGGAGATTGAGAAATAGATAAAGAATAGGAAAAATGAAATTTTGAATCAAGATGTTTCAAAGAATCAAGGTTTACTGTGTTGATCATTGGGTCCTCCACCTACTCCTTGTCAAAAACCGGTCCTATCATGATGATCTTTGAAGGCTCCACCTACTCCTTGTCAAAAACCAGTCCAATTTTTGTCACTGTACGGATTTCTCCCCTAGTTCGAGGGTTGAATGTTTTTTCCTGCCCAGCTCCCCTTCATCCTGCTCTTGTCAATTGAATGTATGAAATTTTTGTTATTAAATTATAATTATTATTTTAGAGTTACCTTGAAAAAATTCAATTTTTTAACATTTTTATTTTTATTGATCCAAAAGAAATTAATGAAGTTTAAAAATTACAAATAAAAATATTTTGATATTTAAAATATGTATTTAAACACTATAATTTTGAAGTAATTTCAAAAAAATAAAGTATTTATGAGATCTTTCATTAAAATTGTACATCAAAGTTTTCTAATAAATGTAAAAAATTATAATAAGGGATTAGTACATTATTATGAATCTTTTAAAAAGATACTTTGAAAAAAATGAATCACATTTTAATTTTCAATAAAATTTAACTTTATTTTAATGAAAATTGCAATTTACCTAATCTAATACTTTTTATAAGGACATTATTAGATGGGTATTTACTAGTTTATTTTTTCACTGAAGTTAGAGCTTTGTCTTAATTTTGGTTCATGGAGACTCATTTGAAATGAAAATGTCCTCAAGAAATTGTGTAGACGACGAGTTTTTATGTTGGCATATCCATAGAGAGGTCTTAAAAAAAAATCACATAGGTGGCTAATCTAATATGACACTTGTTAAACCATAAGATGACCATATCTATTCATGGGGCAATTCAACCATTATGTTATAGTTTGGTTTCAAGATCAAATCAAACAAGTAGCTAACCTAATATGACACTTGCCATGAGATGACCCTATCTATCCTTGGGGCAATTCTATCATTATGTTAAAGGATATATTTTAAAATATTATTATAGAATAAAAGAGGAGAAAAATATAAAATAAATAAGTATATTTTTAATTAATGAATTAATTATTATATTTATATTAAAATAATTTAATTTATTATCATTTTTTAAATAAAAAATAAATAAAAATATTTATTAAATAATAGTGTGAGTCGTGGTAATGCTCATTAAATTGAAAGTTAGCATTAATGTTAGAATTTAAGGAACAATTCACTTAGCATTCAAATTTACTTTGCTAAATGAATGATTTTGTATACTATTTACCATAGCGATGGCAAAAGTTACAAATGTAGGTTAAGCATCTTTATGGTAAAAGTTACAAATGTATATGTATATGTATATGTATATGTATATGTGCATGTGCATGTGTATTTGTATGTATATGAATTTGATTGTTTTCTGATAATAAGATGTGAAAATATTGAAATAAAATATTCTTGATATAAAATAAGTTATGAAAATAACGATAAATTAAATCAAATTAATTTAATATGAAAACAAGAATTTTAATTAATTTATATGTATCTTTTGTGTATATTGAAAAGTGCTCTCTCTATCATATTAATTTATATAATCTAACTACACCTCTTTCTAATGCAAATTCTAGTTTTCCCCTTGTAACTGGATGATACATTAATTTGTATGCATGTGGAATAAGATAACGAGACTTTTCTAATCATGAAATGTGAATATAGAAGTTGTCGTGTTCTTACGGAACAGTCGTTTTCCTGCCTTAGAAAAGAGTGAAGTTATCAAACCTTTTCCACGCTCCTGCGATATCGAACATCCATAATGAATACAAAATGTCTCTGTCTTGTTTGAATTATTTTCACTACGTATGCAATAATCTAACGACGCTTTTGTACGAGTAAGAGTGGATGGTACGTTTGAATAGTCGTCAGTCATGCCTCACTAAAGACTAATCCTGAATATATAAACAGATTAATCCAGATCAATCTGTTGAAAAATATAAAACCCATTCTCTTGTAGAAAATGTCTACATTCCATTACAATGTTTCGTCTTATTTTTCTATACGTTAATTTGAAGAAGTAGGTGTGAAGTTGGCGTGTTGTTGCGGAATAGCCGTCAGTCATGCCTCACTAAAGACTTAGAAGAAGTAGGTGTGAAAGTTTGACCCGACTTGTTAAACCCTTTACACACCTACGAGACCCAGGATCATAAAAAATATTATGACTTTCCATTTTTCTAGATTCAAAATAATTCAGAACAAATAGATTCTTTCAAAAGAAACTATGCAAACCACATATAAAATTACACTCTATATCTTATTAACTTATATAATCTATCAATGTAATCCTTGTAAAAAAAATAAAAATGTCAAAATTCTAGGTCCCTTCCTCCTCCAGTGTGGCAAAGATAAAGATCTCCCCCAATTTCTAAAAATGAATCAAGTCTTGATCCTTCTATTGTTTTGATTAATGAGACACAAAGGTCAAGATCCCCCCAACTTCTGCAAAAGAATCAAGTTTTGTATCTTTCTATTTTTCTTGCTAACCACTTTGAAGATTTGCCACAAGAAGGAAACCCTTCAAACTCCTCTTAATCATGAAATATAAAATTCTCTCATGGAATATTATCCATAAGTGGAAATTTGATGTGATTTTACTTCAAGAAGTCAAGCTCAACTCTAGAAACTTGGCATGTGTGGAAGAGTTTGACAAGTGGTTGAATTTTTGTAATTCAATTGGGGTAGATGATCCGATTCATTATAAGTATACTAGTCATGCCCGAAACTGGTTCACACGGTCAAATTGTAGAATTAAAAATGAGAGTAAGTTTAGTAGGTTGGATAGGTTCTATGTATCACCCAACTTCCAGCCTATTCAAGAGCCTTTGGGCATTTTGGTTAGAGTTGACTATTCTACTACTCTTTCAGATCATTTTACCATCCTATGCTCTATTTTTGGGTCTATTTTTGGCAGTAAGGAAGCCCGTTTACCTGACAAGCTTAACATTTCCCATTTAAAAAATTATCCATGTCTTGCTACACTTGATGGCATTTGGAACTCCTTACCTAAGCCCCAAGAAGGAGAATTTTATAGAGATTGGTTGCATCATTCTATTTCTCAATGTCTTGAGTTCCTTCAAGCATTTGGAGGAAGGCTATCTTGGCAAAGAAAATATAAGAAGCAATCCCTTCATGGAAAATCAAAACACTCTAGAAAACCACTTATTTCCAATCCAAATAATACTAGCTATTAGACCTCTTTATCTTCTATTGAAGTTCAACTCCACAAAATTGACATGTATAACAATCAAGGAGCTAGAATAAGATACAAATTACACAAAATTAAAGAAAGTGTTGGGGTAAATTATGTCTCATAATTAAAATTTACTTATGTTGACCTAGGATAATGCATCTCATTGTAGTTTGGATATGAGACACTTAGGGAAGTGTGCACATAGGGAAGTTACATGTAGGAGAAATTCCACCTTTCGTGGTCTTATTTTGTTGTTACATTCCACCTTTAGTGGGTGATCCACAACTTGTGGAATATTTTATTGTTTCTCCTATGTACCCTCACCTACCCTTGTTTCTCATTGGGCCACATGTCATGTTCATGTGCTCACATATCCATATGGCCTTGCCTTATAAGCAGGCTCATCTTCTTTGCATTGGTTAATCCAATTGATCATATTTTGCATCTTGATGAGAATACAATTTATTCTTATCAATTTATTGTGTCTCTTTTGTGCTATTCATTGTGCTCTAGATCTTGGCTATATTTGACAAATTCTTATAGAAGGTAATCAAGGTTCCAAGTATTTCTTCCAATTTTTAAACTACAAACATCAAAAGGAGTACTTTGGAGCAATACATAATGAGTCTGGTCACATTTATACAAAACGAGATGAGATGAAGACTTTGTTAAAGAATTTCTATTAGAATTGTTTTTTTGTGAAGACCCAAATTGGCCTGATTATTAGCTTATCGTGGAAGAATATATTCAAGATATCATCCCCAAAAAGGTGGATTCTAAGTATAGTCAATTTATTGATCATGAGTTATTTATTGAAGATCTTGAATATGTTGTCCTCTCAATACCCCTTTACAAAAGTCCTAGTTTTGATGGGCTCTCTGCTGAATTCTATCAAACGATGTGGCTATACATTAAGGGGACTTTTATTTTTTATACATGGAGGCTTTGGAGCAAGGTTATTTAGGGCTTATTATTAATAAAGGTTTAATTAAGTTTCTCCTAGAAGGGAGAAATGAAGACTCTATCTCTGGTTGGCATCTAATTAATTTGCTTAACACCTCTTATAAAATCATTGCTAAAGCATTAATGTTACACATAAAATCATTGGAGAAAGGTATAATTAGATACAAACAAATAGGTTTCCTTCGTGGTAGGTTCATCCTCAATAATATAATGTTGGCATGGAATACCACCTTGGAAAAGCATCTTAACATGTTTGAACAGCCTGGGACCAAAGCCCAACCATTGCAACATATTTAAGATAAATCACATTTTGTCCTAAGATTTGTCAAAATCTCAAAAGAAAAATTTGATGCATTTATGAACAAGCTCAAAACCAAACAAGCTAGATGGTATTTTTCAAATTATTATTCATGATTTTGAGTAAAATCAATTTAGAGAGAAATTTTAAGTTTTATTCATTCTTATCACATTAATTTTACCTTTAGTTTATTATTTAAAAAAATTAAAATAAAATATATATTTTAAGATTTAAAATAATTTAATTATCTAATATTTATTTATGATGGTGAATATCCCCAAAATCTCTTTACTGTTGAAGTGCTTTTTCTATAGCACCAGGGGTGAGTTGCAAAAGAAGTAGAGAAAATGTCATCCCCCCAATAGGACTATTAGGAAAATGAGAAACTGGATGTGACATAAAGTTAAAGGCCACAACAACACATAATAGAACATAATTATTTATGTGGAAATAGCTCCAGTTTTTGTGTATTCTGGTAGTTGCACTTGCCAAGGACCCTTGTTTGTCTCGATAACAAGTAAATCCCTTGATGATTTAGTGTATAAATACCAAGCAATGTGTGACTTGCCTAGGGATGTATAATTGATACTTTTACTATCATGTAGTTGACAATGCTTTTAATTGGTCTCGTCATTTCTAGAATATAATCCAATACCACTAATGAGGTGCATGTCACCATTCTTCTAGAGTGGGGATAGATGTCATCCTTATATAAAAATACTTACTATAGTTGATGGAATCAGAAGGGCAGATGAATAAGGCTCCCCTCTTCCATTTCCTTAAAAAATGAGCTACCTTCATTAGATCTCATGTTTCATAGAACACCATCATCCAATAATAACTTTATAGTTGGATGATTATTAAGGGAAGAATAAGATATACCACTGACCATTTTAGTTGAATGAGTGAAGTTATATATCCATTTGGTCTCCTCATTTTCTTTTATAAGAGTAAAATGAGGTCAAAATACTAGTAAAACATAATATATAAACATAAATTAAATCAACATAAGGATGAATGGAGGAGTGTAGAGAGTAGGAAACACATTGAAATGGAACATTAATGTGCTTAACAAGCCAAAAAATTGGAGAGTGAAGAGGAAAGATTGAAGGAATCTGATTTGGATTTTGACCAAAAATCTCACAAACTTCCCCAAGAAACTCAAATGAATCACATGGAGGTTATAACATCAAAAGTAACTACGAATATCAATCAAAAGCACATTTGCATATCATCTCTGTACACCATTAATTAAGTGCAACTTAGGGAGAAGGTACAAAAAAGAAAACACTACAAGATGAGTCCTAGCTACTAGACCATGTTAGGCACCTTGTACAAATATAATGCACTCTCTCATAGGTATAGAAAACGAGAAAACTCAATGGGAAAAAAATCCTCCTTGAATGAGATAAAAATGTAAAATAATCTCAAAGAAGAATGATAAGAAAAAAACCACATGTAAGGAAAATTTATCTCCATAAGAGAGAAGAACTTGACCATGTAAGATCCCCTCAAAGTAGAAAATATGTCAATAACAAATGATCAAAGCTAGATATAGAAGATGGTCCACAATCATTGAATGTAATTCTTCCTCTTAGGAAAAAATAAAATAAAAGGTATATGAATGATGTCTTCCCATTCTCGAAAGGAAATGTAGGAAGAAATCTCAAAATGTATGGAGTCTAAAAGTTCTTTAGTTGCACCCAGGTTGATGCTGAAAATTGCTTGCTCCAAATCATGCATTATAAGCCATATTGCTAAAAAATATGATCTAAAATTTCATGAAGATGAATGAAGAACAAGACCCAAATACAATTATCTCTTTTCAAGACAAAGATGCTTTCTCCAAATTATTCCAAAGTATTCACTCTCATGTCCAATTGTAAAGAATTATTATATAGAGAATGAACAAGAGGGTTAGAGTGTTCCCTCCCAAAAAACTAAAGAAGAATCAAATCTATCAAAGATAATATATATGTCAATGTTGTCTCCCAAATCCGTTAGACAAAAGTCTACAAAAAAAATTGCAATGTTTATCAAGTAGTCATCTTGAGTCACTTTATTTAGAAGACAATATATGTCTTGTTGCATTTGATCACAAGAATACATAGATGTAGGAACAAAAGCATTATCAAATACAAGAATATATGGACAAAGTTGAATGCAAGGCTCAATAACAAGATCACAAGTGAGAATACCCAAGTTTTTAGGGCAATGTAGTTGGCAGTAGTTCATGCCAAGTGGGTCCATAATGTGGGAAGGCGGTTATGCGTAGTAAAAATAAGTTTTGACCACCCATTTTAAAATTTATAATATTTAAAATATGTTTTAAACATATGCCTAAATTAATATATTTAGGTATATATTAATTTATAAAAAGGTGAATATTATAATAGTTATTAGATATTTTACAACTTGAGTTGGCCTACTAGTGGAGAACTTGTGCTCTTGAAATAGAGGTTACAAGTTCAAATCCCACAAAGGGATAGAGTATGTACACCTTATCGGCTTTGGCCCATTACCTATCAAAAAAATAAAAAATAGTTATTAGATATTTTATAAATATGTATCAATCTTGGTTTGTTTGGTTATTGATGGAATAGAGGTTAAGTATCAGGTGACACTTTGAAATGACCACTTTTTGACCTTTTTACACATAACAACTCGTACAAATCAGATCATTACTACCCAGAAGCCAAATCAATAGCAATAATAAGTTAAGTCACATACGAAGACAACTAAAGAAGTCATCAAAATATGATATACCATTTAAGATCTATGAGTGTGCCATGTAAGCTATGACGACTACTATTGTTCTTCCCCTAGAACATTACTAGCTTCATTTATAGTATCTAGGGTTATCTAGAGGGTTACGTGAGAATATAACTAAAAAAGTGTGTGTCTCAAGTTGTTGCGGGCAAGAAAAATCCTCAATGGTCTTTTTGGGGCGAGCATATTCCACCTTTTTTGTCTTGAGGGGAGACAATTGCATTAAAGTTTCCACCAAGGATAACATTTTGATTTACCAGTTGTTGAATGATTGTAGATAATGTATCCTAAAGTCTCTTTTTCTCATGTGTAGGTGTGGCCCCATAAACATTAACTATTCTAAATGAGAGATCAAAACACTAAATACTAAACATTTGCCAATTGCTACCTTCACTTACTAGTTATGCAATCACCTTCTTTGGATTCCATAATGTTATTATCCCTTTAGAGGCACCTTGAGCTAGGACATGCATAGATTTCCAATTTGGCCATTTTTGAATTGTTGCTTGGAAAGCATCTTGAAATGGTTTTCTCATCTTCTACACTATTTTTTTTTCTATTTTATTCTATTTTATGATGACTTATCTAATAGACATTATGACAAAGATCTTATCAAAGTGTGCATTCAAAACACTAATATATGTAGATTCATTGTCTTCTTACCTAACTCGTTCAATGAAACCTTAAGATAATAAAGAAAATATGGATGACATAAAGAAACAATCAATTCCTACTCACAACCACCAATGAATCATGATTCACATTTGAGATCAAGTGAAAATTATTGAGAAATAGGTAAAAATATGGTTTATAGTAAGGATGAACATCATTTAAACATGAAAATTACTTTCAGTAGTGATGTTGCTAGATCTAATATGAGGTGGCGTAAGAGATCTTGTAAAGTTTGCAGAAAAAAGAGGGAACATGATTGTACTAAAATGTGTCACGTGCTAACAGGCACAAGAGAAAACAATACCAATCTTGACTGGGAACCTTACAGCTGTGTGTGAGTGACAGGTGACTAGGAGAAGAGCACCAGTAGTTGAGCATGTACCAATTGTTGTGAGGGTTATTGATACCTTTTGTTCCAAAAATTGAACAAATAAAACCTATTGTTTGAAACATGAAATATCAATTTTTATTAGGAAATGTACCAATAGTTGTTAGGAAATGTACTAATATTGTAAAAAGTAACCAATCAGGTGAAGCCACATCAGCTGCACAACTATTGGGGCCTCTATTGCATGCCTATTGTTCTCACTTTTGGGGGGGGTTGTTTTGGACACCTTGGCAAAAATCATGTTGATGTGGCACCATACTTGATGATGTGGCACTAAAAGCTTAGTTATAAGAAGGGGTCTTGCCAAGTAAGCTATTGTAAAAAATTGGGAGTGATTTGAAATTTCCACGTAGGATTTTGAGAAGCGTGAAGTTAGGGTTCTCAACTATTGGTGCTCTTCCCCTAGTGACAGACAGAGTTAGTCAATAATGGGTGGAAGAGATGAGGTGTGGAAACAACATGGAAGGCTTTTGTAAAAAATCACATGAGTACTGTAGACAAGACCAATGACTTTTCATTTCAAAGTTCACATAATTCTTTCTTTACACAGTGTTTTCTCCATGGAAACTTACAAGAGAGCTCTGAATATACGACAAACTCTAATCCATCAAAAATATGCATACCATCGGAAACGTGAGTGAGAAGATTCCCTTCAAACATTTCCCACTTCCCTCCTTATTCCTCTTTCTTTCATATTTACAAGATAAAAAGAAAAGACAAAGTTATCACTACACTTGTAAAAGATGAAAAGATCGGGTGTGACATAGTGTCTACCATAGTTCATAGCCTAGGATGTAGAGTTACAAATACTACAAGATTTAGGAAATGCATCTTATGGAAAAGATCATGATCTATAGGTAAATCGTGAACTTGGAATCAATGTTACTCGCATGATTATGATGTATGCAAGCAGGAATCAATTTTAAATGATGCTATGAATGGAAATCTATCTTGCATTTTATATTATCATTTGTATCTTGTCATTTCAAGATAAGATAGAAATCAAAGATTCTTATGTTTGATGATTTAGGGCATGTCCCCATGCTACTACTTAGCTTATTCTGGCTAGCAGCAGTTGCACTTTCCCCATGGAAAGTAAAGTTGCTACTTATTTTTATGCAATCCTCTTAAATTATTTTTGTAAATGAAATTATTAGTAATATTCTTGCAAATAAAATTCGTAGGCAAAAAAAAAGGAGAGGAAAAAAATATGGCAAAGCCACATGTCAATTTTTTAAATAAGCAATCACTGCTTATTTCTAGCTCCCCTTTTTTTTCAAAGCTTATTTTTAATTTTTAAGCAGTTGCTGCTCTACCAGGGAAGATTCCAATTTATCCTTTTTTGCTAATTAAAATTTTGCATGGGAACACTCTAGCTGCTTAAATTTAAGCAAAAAATGTTCATAAGCAGTCGCATGGGGACATGGGGTTAGTCATGATTCAATCAATCTCATAACACTTTGTATTAAGTATTGCAAAGAATAACATGGTCTATTAAGGGTAATATATGAAGTTCTTAAAAGGAACTATGTGTGTATGCTAGTAAAGAGAGATGATGGTTTACTTTCTTGACATCTAAAATTATAAATGTAATATATTTTATCTTCAAATTTCCTAAATGTGACATTATTTATTTTCTTCCTCTCATGAGCTCATAGTTTTACTATTGATGGTTCATGGATGATTTCAGCTTTGTTCTTTTATGTAATTATTGGTGTTTATGTGATGGCATTTGTCTTTGCGTTTCAATTAGTTGTTTGAGACATTTGAGTATCGAGGTCTCTTCGGCTAGTTGATTTGTGGTCTCATGTTTTGTTTTTGTCATATATCTTTTTTGCTTGGTTTTGTTTTTGTTTGTCTTGTTCCTTTTGTCTTGTGTACTCTTGCATATGATTGAGTGAGTTAAGATCCTAAGATTGGAGTCTTTGTTCCTCAAGATCAGTCATGTTTTATACTCCTTGTGGTATTGCTCTGCATTTCTCATCTTCATCTTTCTTTTTCCTCTACTTTATCGATAGTATTGGTGTAAGTCATATTCTTGCTAAAGTGGGGGTAAATGTGGCATCGTAAAATTGCAACCCTTGCAATTTTGATCATATTTTAGGTCCTCACCTTAGCGATTGCATTTCCCTACTCAATTAAGACCCCTCTCTACATCATCATTCCAAATCTCCTTTTGTTTTATCCCTTGTATCACCTTGTGACCCTATCCAATACCCAAAATAGGGCAAGACAGGGATGTGGCACCCCTGTCCTCCCTCTTTGGGTGGCCATAATATGGGTCCATCTGACCCTTGACCCTAATTTGCTCTCCAAGATTTAAATTTCCCTTATGTCGGCCTTGAATGAGACTAAAATTAATTCTCCTAGGCATGTATAAAAGGGGACTTAATTCCCTCATTTGGCAAGATAATATATACAAGAATAAATGAAGATAAGAAAAAAATTTGTAAACTCATGGAAGGTCTCCATTATCGTCATCAAGTGTTCAAGTGTCCAAGTCTTCAAGCATCCATCAAATCTTCTTCTTCATGTGTCTTCTTCATTCATCCATTGGAGTAACATTACAACATTCATTTCCAAGCATGTGTGTGTGTTACAGTTTTGTCATGTTACATGCCATTTCATGCAACTCTTGTGCTTACATTCAAGAAACAAAGCCACCATCATCAACAAATTGCATATCTGCAAGGTATACATTTCCATTATTTACATTTAAGCATTTGCAATTACTTTCTTTCAAGGTTGATTCCTCAACCGGGGTTTGACTAAGGCAAACTCTTATCTGCAACCCTTCGTCCTTTCTTTTTTGTGTGTAGGTTGCAAGTGCGTAGTTGTAATTGTAGATTTAAGCTTCATTTTTTAGAGACGGAAAAACCTTTTTCGACGCACAATTTTTTTGGAGGACCGGGTGCAAATTCAACCCAGTCCTATTGAATTTTTTCCAAATTTGTAGGGTAGATCTGTATCAGTCTAAATATCTCAGATCTGAAGTTACAACGTGATCCAGAAATGATAACTCCTTATTTCATCCATTTTATCTTCATTTTCTGCATAGTCGACAAGTCAACTCTTCTACTTACAAAAGAGGACAAATTACATTCCAAACCTTGCAATTCACTTAGTATTTAGATCCTTATTCACTCTAGGGTTTGGATCTAGTGAATTCAACCCCTCTTTTGAATGTAAAGTATCTCCCAAGTGAAAACCATCCTAGTGATTTCCTTTCTCTCTCCTAGGTCGGGAATCACTAGGGTTCAATTTTCCACTTTACACATACCAAAGTGGCTTCAAGAAGAAGCCACAAATATTGGAGTGCAATCAAATTGCATGTCTAATGATGTAACCCTTTTCATGCAAACTCCCCAAAAAATTGATCGAGTAGAGGTGATCCATTACTTCACTAATGCAACCAATTAGGAGCAGCAAGATGGTGTTGATTGTGAACAAGAAATTCGCATAAGTTAACAAAAAGATGACTTTGTGCCATGCACCAAAGAGGATGGGCAGCAAGTGCTAAGAAAAATCAACAGATTCTTGAGACTTGCAGTGCAGAGAATGAATCAATCTTTGTGGGAAGGTAGGAGAGGGGTGCTATGTCTTAGTAGGCAGTCACAAAACTTGACATCTGATAACTACATTAAAATTCTAAATGAGAAAGAGGTTGAAAGGAAAGGAAATGAGGAATCACAAGAATGAATGAAAGAACAAATGAAGTAGAGGAAGGCGGAACGTGAAGTAGATGCGGTAGAAAGGGAGGCTATGACGGTGGGAAAAGCAACAAAAAGATTGCAGGAATCCTAAGAAAGGTTGATTCAAAAATAAGAGAAGTCAAAGAAAGATGAGAAAGAAAAGATTGAGAGGGAGAGGAAGGCAGCTAAAAAAAAAGATATACAACCAAAGAAAAGAAAATATATGATCACAACTGTGGATCCTGTACCCCACCAACACCCAATTTTGATCGATATATGTTGAACCTCTTGTCTCCAACTTTTGCAACTATTAGTAATATCCAAGTTGGGATTGCACCTAGATTCTCAGCCATCATGCAACTTAATTCAAGTGCAAACCAGGCATTTCTTGCTCATATAGCAAGTTGCTTACAAGCCCCTCCAAACCAAGAAAACACCTATGCTGGCCTAGAGTCTTCTAGGCATGAATATGTGACACCTCCTCCATTTAATACCCATATGGATAATTGATGAAGTCTGTGATCAATTATATTTTTTTAGCACTCTGAATGTTGCAGTTTTATTCTAATGTATTTTTCTGGATTCGATTGTGTGTATTTTTTCCCATCAATGTTTCAAATCACACTTCGTGATTCATCATCAGGATGAAAAGAATTCCAAAGACAGGATGATCTTTCATGTCTTTGGAATTCTTTTCATCCTGATGATGAATCACGGAGTGTGATTTGAAACGTTGATGGGAAAAAATACACACGATCGAATCCAGAAAAATACATTAGAATACAAAATGGACTGTGGAAATCTCATAGCTTTAATTGCGGTTTTAGTTTAGCTATAACCGTGATATGATTATAAAGTGACATAGTGCCATATTTTGTAATGTTCTCAAAACTCCATTGTTATTTTTCTACTATCTATTGATCCATATCCAATTGAGATATAAATCTCATATGATTGTGTTTCTAATGTCAGCTAACTATGTTGCTTGCAGCCATATGTATATATATATATATGACTATAAACCCTCAAATGGAGACAATAATAGTACACCTATTAAATTCAATGATACAAACAATGAAAATGAAACCCTCAACATTGTAAACCGCGATAATACTCTATTTTTCTAGCTTTCTGTATAATTATTGTGGCATTATAAACAACTCGAGAGATGATTGAAATGAAATCGTCAACACCATTTAAAGAAATGATGGAATTACAAACAATGGAGAGAATAACAGTACACAAATAATCAAATTTTTTGCCATTCTCTATGAGGATTTCGGCAATATTATACTGTCAGAGAGCATTTTAATGAAACCCTAAACCACATACAAAGAAATCATCAATAGACAAAGCATAATGCAGGTACGAAGGAGCATAAACCATCATTGGAAATCCAATATGCAAGGAGGAAGAGCACGTGGGTTACCTTGCAGAGGGAGAGCAGAAGGACTGGTGTTGTAGACGGTCAAGTGGAAAGAGAAATGGCGGAGAATAAGGTTTGCAGAGCAAACAATGAAAATGCCCCCAAAAATCTTCATTTTCCAAAGTTTTTAGGGCAACATAGTTGATGGTATTTCATGCCAAGTAGGCCCATAACAGGTACGCAGGAAGGTGGTTATGGGTGGTCAACAAATTTTTTGACCACCCATTTTAAACTTTATAATATATAAAATATGCTTTAAACATATACCTAAATTAATATATTTAGGTACATATTAATGTGTAAAAAGGTGAATATTATAATTGTTATAAGATATTTTATAAATATTTATTGGTCTTGTTGTGTGCGGTTATTGGCGCAATAGAGATCAAGTATCAGGCAACACTTTGAAATTAAAGAAAGTGTTGGGGTAAATTATGTCTCATAATTAAAATTTACTTATGTTGACCTAGGATAATGCATCTCATTGTAGTTTGGATATGAGACACTTAGGGAAGTTACATGTAGGAGAAATTCCACCTTTCGTGGTCTTGTTTTGTTGTTACATTCCACCTTTAGTGGGTGATCCACAGCTTGTCGAATATTTTATTGTTTCTCCTATGTACCCTCACCTACCCTTGTTTCTCATTGGGCCACATGTCATGTTCATGTGCTCACATATCCATATGGCCTTGCCTTATAAGCAGGCTCATCTTCTTTGCATTGGTTAATCCAATTGATCATATTTTGCATCTTGATGAGAATACAATTTATTCTTATCAATTTATTGTGTCTCTTTTGTGCTATTCATTGTGCTCTAGATCTTGGCTATATTTGACAAATTCTTATAGAAGGTAATCAAGGTTCCAAGTATTTCTTCCAATTTTTAAACTACAAACATCAAAAGGAATACTTTGGAGCAATACATAATGAGTCTGGTCACATTTATACAAAACGAGATGAGATGAAGACTTTGTTAAAGAATTTCTATTAGAATTGTTTTTTTGTGAAGACCCAAATTGGCCTGATTATTAGCTTATCGTGGAAGAATATATTCAAGATATCATCCCCAAAAAGGTGGATTCTAAGTATAGTCAATTTATTGATCATGAGTTATTTATTGAAGATCTTGAATACGTTGTCTTCTCAATACCCCTTTACAAAAGTCCTGGTTTTGATGGGCTCTCTGCTGAATTCTATCAAACGATGTGGCTATACATTAAGGGGACTTTTATTTTTTATACATGGAGGCTTTGGAGCAAGGTTATTTAGGGCTTATTATTAATAAAGGTTTAATTAAGTTTCTCCTAGAAGGGAGAAATGAAGACTCTATCTCTAGTTGGCATCTAATTAATTTGCTTAACACCTCTTGTAAAATCATTGCTAAAGCATTAATGTTACACATAAAATCATTGGAGAAAGGTATAATTAGATCCAAACAAATAGGTTTCCTTCGTGGTAGGTTCATCCTCAATAATATAATGTTGGCATGGAATACCACCTTGGAAAAGCATCTTAACATGTTTGAACAGCCTGGGACCAAAGCCCAACCATTGCAACATATTTAAGATAAATCACATTTTGTCCTAAGATTTGTCAAAATCTCAAAAGAAAAATTTGATGCATTTATGAACAAGCTCAAAACCAAACAAGCTAGATGGTATTTTTCAAATTTTTATTCATGATTTTGAGTAAAATCAATTTAGAGAGAAATTTTAAGTTTTATTCATTCTTATCACATTAATTTTACCTTTAGTTTATTATTTAAAAAAATTAAAATAAAATATATATTTTAAGATTTAAAATAATTTAATTATATAATATTTATTTATGATGGTGAATATCCCCAAAATCTCTTTATTGTTGAAGTTCTTTTTCTATAGCACAAGGGGTGAGTTGCAAAAGAAGTAGAGAAAATGTCATCCCCCCAATAGGACTATTAGAAAAATGAGAAACTGGATGTGACATAAAGTTAAAGGCCACAACAACACATAATAGAACATAATTATTTATGTGGAAATAGCTCCAGTTTTTGTGTATTCTGGTAGTTGCACTTGCCAAGGACCCTTGTTTGTCTCGATAACAAGTAAATCCCTTGATGATTTAGTGTATAAATACCAAGCAATGTGTGACTTGCCTAGGGATGTATAATTGATACTTTTACTATCATGTAGTTGACAATGCTTTTAATTGGTCTCGTCATTTCTAGAATATAATCCAATACCACTAATGAGGTGCATGTCACCATTCTTCTAGAGTGGGGATAGATGTCATCCTTATATAAAAATACTTACTATAGTTGATGGAATCAGAAGGGCAGATGAATAAGGCTCCCCTCTTCCATTTCCTTAAAAAATGAGCTACCTTCATTAGATCTCATGTTTCATAGAACACCATCATCCAATAATAACTTTATAGTTGGATGATTATTAAGGGAAGAATAAGATAGACCACTGACCATTTTAGTTGAATGAGTGAAGTTATATATCCATTTGGTCTCCTCATTTTATTTTATAAGAGTAAAATGAGGTCAAAATACTAGTAAAACATAATATATAAACATAAATTAAATCAACATAAGGATGAATGGAGGAGTGTAGAGAATAGGAAACACATTGAAATGGAACATTAATGTGCTTAACAAGCCAAAAAATTGGAGAGTGAAGAGGAAAGATTGAAGGAATCTGATTTGGATTTTGACCAAAAAATCTCACAAACTTCCCCAAGAAACTCAAATGAATCACATGGAGGTTATAACATCAAAAGTAACTACGAATATCAATCAAAAGCACATTTGCATATCATCTCTGTACACCATTAATTAAGTGCAACTTAGGGAGAAGGTACAAAAAAGAAAACACTACAAGATGAGTCCTAGCTACTAGACCATGTTAGGCACCTTGTACAAATATAATGCACTCTCTCATAGGTATAGAAAACGAGAAAACTCAATGGGAAAAAAATCCTCCTTGAATGAGATAAAAATGTAAAATAATCTCAAAGAAGAATGATAAGAAAAAAAACCACATGTAAGGAAAATTTATCTCCATAAGAGAGAAGAACTTGACCATGTAAGATCCCCTCAAAGTAGAAAATATGCCAATAACAGATGATCAAAACTAGATATAGAAAATGGTCCACAATCATTGAATGTAATTCTTCCTATTAGGAAAAAATAAAATAAAAGGTATATGAATGATGTCTTCCCATTCTTGAAAGGAAATGTAGGAAGAAATCTCAAAATGTATGGAGTCTCTAAAAGTTCCTTAGTTGCACCCAGGTTGATGCTGAAAATTGCTTGCTCCAAATCACGCATTATAAGACATATTGCTAAAAAATGTGATCTAAAATTTCGTGAAGATGAATGAAGAACAAGACCCAAATACAATTATCTCTTTTCAAGACAAAGATGCTTTCTCCAAATTATTCCAAAGTATTCAGGCTCATGTCCAATTGTAAAGAATTATTATATAGAGAATGAACAAGAGGGTTAGAGTGTTCCCTCCCAAAAAACTAAAGAAGAATCAAATCTATCAAAGATAATATATATGTCAATGTTCTCTCCCAAATCCGCTAGACAAAAGTCTACAAAAAAAATTGCAATGTTTATCAAGTAGTCATCTTAAGTCACTTTATTTGGAAGACAATATATGTCTTGTTGCATTTGATCACAAGAATACATAGATGTAGGAACACAAGCAGTATCAAATACAAGAATATATGGATGAAGTTGAATGCAAGGCTCAATAACAAGATCACAAGTGAGAATACCCAAGTTTTTAGGGCAACGTAGTTGAGAGTAGTTCATGCCAAGTGGGTCCATAATGTGTACATGGGAAGGCGGTTATGCGTATTAAAAATAATTTTTGACCACCCATTTTAAAATTTATAATATTTAAAATATGTTTTAAACATATGCCTAAATTAATATATTTAGGTATATATTAATTTATAAAAAGGTGAATATTATAATAGTTATTAGATATTTTACAACTTGAGTTGGCCTAATAGTGGAGAACTTGTGCTCTTGAAATAGAGGTTACAAGTTCAAATCCCACAAAGGGATAGAGTATGTACACCTTATCGGCTTCGGCCCATTACCTATCAAAAAAATAAAAAATAGTTATTAACTATTTTATAAATATGTATCAATCATGGTTTGTTTGGTTATTGACGCAATAAAGGTTAAGTATCAGGTGATACTTTGAAATGGCCACTTTTTGACCTTTTTACACATAAAAGCTTTTACAAATCAGATCGTTACTACCCAGAAGCCAGATCAATAGCAATAAGAAGTTAAGTCACATACAAAGACAACTAAAGAAGTCATCAAAATATGATATACCATTTAAGATCTATGAGTGTGTCATGTTAGCTATGACGACTACTATTGTTCTTCCCCTAGAACATTACTAGCTTCATTTATAGTATCTAGGGTTATCTAGAGGGTTACATGAGAATATAACTAAAAAAGTGTGTGTCTCAAGTTGTTGTGGGCAAGAAAAATCCTCAATGGTCTTTTTGGGGCGGGCATATTCCACCTTTTTTCTCTTGAGGGGAGACAATTGCATTAAAGTTTCCACCAAGGATAACATTTTGATTTACAAGTTGCCGAATGATTGTAGATAATGTATCCTAAAGTCTCTTTTTCTCATGTGTAGGTGTGGCCCATAAACATTAACTATTCTAAATGAGAGATCAAAACACTAAATACTAAACATTTGCCAATTGCTACCTTCACTTACTAGTTCTGCTATCACCTTCTTTGGATTCCATAATGTTATTATCCCTTTAGAGGCACCTTGAGCTAGGACATGCATAGATTTCCAATTTGGCCATTTTTGAATTGTTGCTTGGAAAGCGTCTTGAAATGTTTTTCTCATCTTCTACACTATTTTTTTTCTATTTTATTCTATTTTATGATGACTTATCTAATAGACATTATGACCAAGATCTTATCAAAATGTGGATTCAAAACACTAATATATGTAGATTCATTGTCTTCGTACCTAACTCATTCAATGAAACCTTAAGATAATAAAGAAAATATGGACGACATAAAGAAACAATCAATTCCTACTCACAACCACCAATGAATCATGATTCACATTTGAGATCAAGTTAAAATTATTGAGAAATAGGTAAAAATATGGTTTGTAGTAAGGATGAACATCGTTTAAACATGAAAATTAGTTTCAATAATGATGCTGCTAGATCTAATATGAGGTGGCCTAAGAGATCTTGTAAAGTTTGTGGAAAAAAGAGGGAACACGATTGTACTAAAACGTGTCACGTGATGATAGGCACAAGAGAAAATAATACCAGTCTTGACTAGGAACCTTACAGCTATGTGTGAGTGATAGGTGACTAGGGGAAGAGCACCAGTAGTTGAGCATGTACCAATTGTTGTGAGGGTTATCGATACCTTTTGGTCAAAAAATTGAACAAATAAAACCTATTGTTTGAAACATGAATTATCAATTTTTGTTAGGAAATGTACCAATGGTCCTTAGGAAATGTACCAATAGTTGTTAGGAAATGTACTAATATTGTAAAAAGTAACCAATCAGGTGAAGCAACATCAACTGCACAACTATTGGGGCCTCTATTGCATGCCTATTGTTCTCACTTTTTTGGGGGGCTGTTTTGGACACCTTGGCAAAAATCATGCTAATGTGGCACCATACTTGATGATGTGGCACTAAAAGCTTAGTTATAAGAAGGGGTCTTGCCAAGTAAGCTATTGTAAAAAATTGGGAGTGATTTGAAATTTCCACGTAGGATTTTGAGAAGCGTGAAGTTAGGGTTCTCAACTATTGGTGCTCTTCCCCTAGTGATAGACAAAGTTAGTCAATAATGGGTGGAAGAGATGAGGTGTGGAAAGAACATGGAAGGCTTCTATACAAAATTGCATGAGTACTATAGACAAGACCAATGAATTTTTATTTCAAAGTTCACATAATTCTTTCTTTACACAGTGGTTTCTCCATGGAAACTTACAAGAGAGCTCTGAATATACGACAAACTCTAATCCATCAAAAATCTGCGTACCATCGAAAACGTGAGTGAGAAGATTCCCTTCAAACATTTCCCACTTCCTTCCTTATTCATCTTTCTGTCATATTTACAAGATAAAAAGAAAAGACAAAGTTATCACTACACTTGTAAAAGATGAAAAGATCGGGTGTGACATAGTGTCTACCATAGTTCATAGCCTAGGATGTAGAGTTACAAATACTACAAGATTTAAAAAATGCATCTTATGGAAGAGATCATGATGTATAGGTAAATCATGAACTTGGAATCAATGTTACTCGCATGATTATGATGTATGCAAGCAGGAATAAATTTTAAATGATGCTATGAATGGAAATCTATCTTGCATTTTATATGATCATTTGTATCTTGTCATTTCAAGATAAGATAGAAATCAAAGATTCTTATGTTTGATGATTTAGGGCATGTCCCCATGCTGCTGCTTATCTTGTTCTAGCTAGCAACAGTTGCACTTGCCCCATGGAAAGTAAAGTTGCTACTTATTTTTATGCAATCCTCTTAAATTATTTTTGTAAATGAAATTATTAGTAATATTCTTGCAAATAAAATTTGTAGGCAAAAAAAAAAAAGAGAGGGAAAAAATATGGCAAAGCCACATGTCAATTTTTTAAATAAGCAGTCACTGCTTATTTCTAGCTCCCCTTTTTTTTCAAAGCTTATTTTTAATTTTTAAGTAGTTGCTGCTCTATCGAGGAAGATTCCAATTTATCCTTTTTTGCTAATTAAAATTTTGCATGGGAACACTCTAGCTTCTTAAATTTAAGCAAATAATGTTCATAAGCAGTCGCATGGGGACATGGGGTTAGTCATGATTCAATCAATCTCATAACACTTTGTATTAAGTATTGCGAAGAATAACATGGTCTATTAAGGGTAATATATGAAGTTCTTAAAAGGAACTATGTGTGTATGCTAGTAAAGAGAGATGATGGTTTACTTTCTTGACATCTAAAATTATAAATGTAATATATTTTATCTTCAAATTTCCTAAATGTGACATTATTTATTTTCTTCCTCTCATGAGCTCATAGTTTTACTATTGATGGTTCATGGATGATTTCAGCTTTGTTCTTTTATGTAATTATTGGTGTTTATGTGATGGCATTTGTCTTTGCGTTTCAATTAGTTGTTTGAGACATTTCAATATCGAGGTCTCTTCGGCTAGTTGATTTGTGGTCTCATGTTTGGTTTTTGTCATGTATCTTTTGTGCTTGGTTTTGTTTTTGTTTGTCTTGTTCCTTTTGTCTTGTGTACTCTTGCATATGTTTGAGTGAGTTAAGATCTTAAGATTGGGGGCTTTGTTTCTCAAGATCAGTCATGTTTTATACTCCTTGTGGTATTGCTATGCATTTCTCATCTTCATCTTTCTCTTTCCTCTACTTTATCGATAGTATTGGCGTAAGTCATATTCCTGCTAAAGTGGGGGTAAATGTGGCATTGTAAAATTGCAACCCTTGCAATTTCGATCATGCTTTAGGTCCTCACCTTAGCGATTGCATTTCCCTACTCAACTGAGACCCCTCTCTGCATCATCATTCCAAATCTCCTTTTGTTTTATCCCTTGTATCACCTTGTGACCCTATCCAATACCCAAAATAGGGCAAGACAGGGGCGTGGCACCCCTGTCCTCCCTCTTTGGGTGGCCGTAATATGGGTCCATCTGACCCTTGACCCTAATTTGCTCTCCAAGATTTAAATTTCCCTTATGTCGGCCTTTAGTGAGACTAAAATTAATTCTCCTAGGCATGTATAAAAGGGGACTTAATTCCCTCATTTGGCAAGATAATATATACAAGAATAAGCAAAGATAGTAAAAAATTGGATAAACTCGTGGAAGGTCTCCATTATCGTCATCAAGTGTTCAAGTGTCCAAGTCTTTAAGCATCCATCAAATCTTCTTCTTCATGTGTCTTCTTCATTCATCCATTGGAGTAACATTACAACATTCATTTCCAAGCATGTGTGTGTGTTACGGTTTTGCCATGTTACATGCCATTTCATGCAACACTTATGCTTGCATTCAAGAAACAAAGCAACCATCATCAACAAATTGCATATCTACAAGGTATACATTTCCATTATTTACATTTAAGCATTTACAATTACTTTCTTTCAAGGTTGATTCCTCAACCAGGGTTTGACTAAGGCAAACTCCTATCTGCAACCCTTCGTCCCTTGTTTTTTGTGTGTAGGTTGTAGGTGTGCAGTTGTAATTGTAGATTTAAGCTTCATTTTTCAAAGATAGAAAAACCTTTTTCAACGCACAATTTTTTTGGAGGACCGGGTGCAAATTCAACCTGGTCCTGTTGAATTTTTTTCAAATTTGTAGGGTAGATCTGTATCAATCTAAATATCTCAGATCTGAAGTTACAACGCGGTCCAGAAATGATAACTCCTTATTTCATCCATTTTATCTTCATTTTCTGCATAGTTGACAAGTCAACTCTTGTACTTACAAAAGAGGAAAAATTACATTCCAACCCTTGCAATTCACTTAGTATTTAGATCCTTATTCACTCTAGGGTTTGGATCTAGTGATTTCAACCCCTCTTTTGAATGTAAGGTATCTCCCAAGTGAAAATCATCCTAGTGATTTCCTTTCTCTCTCCTAGGTCAGGAATCACTAGGGTTCAATTTTCCACTTTACACATACCAAAGTGGCTTCAAGAAGAAGCCACAAATATTGGAGTGCAAATAAATTGCATGTCTGATGATGTAACCCTTTTCATGCAAACTCCCCAAAAAATTGATCAAGTAGAGGTGATCCATTACTTCACTAATGCAACCAATTAGGAGCAGCAAGATGGTGTTGATTGTGAACAAGAAATTCGCATAAGTTAAAAAAAATCTGACTTTGTGCCATGCACCCAAGTGGATGGGCAACAAGTGCTAAGGAAAATTAGCAGATTCTTGAGACTTGCAGTGCAGAGAATGAATCAATCTTTGTGGGAAGGTAGGAGAGGGGTGCTATGTCTTAGTAGGTAGTCACAAAACTTGACATCTGATAACTACATTAAAATTCTAAATGAGAAAGAGGTTGAAAGGAAAGGAAATGAGGAATTACAAGAATGAATGAAAGAACGAATGAAGTAGATGAAGGCAAAACGTGAAGTAGATGTGGTAGAAAGGGAGGCTATGATGGTGGGAAAAGCAACAAAAAGATTGTAGGAATCCTAAGAAAGGTTGATTCAAAAATAAGAGAAGTCAAAGAAAGATGAGAAAGCAAAGATTGAGAGGGAGAGGAAGGCAGCTAAAAAGAAAGATAAACAACAAGAGAAAAGAAAATATATGATCACAACCGCGGATCCTGTACCCCACCAACACCCAGTTTTGATCGATATATGTTGAACCTCTTGTCTCCAACTTTTGTAACTATTAGTAATATCCAAGTTGGGATTGCACCTAGATTCTCAGACATCATGCAACTTAATTCAAGTGCAAACCAGGCATTTCTTGCTCATATAGCAAGTTGCTTACAAGCCCCTCCAAACCAAGAAAACACCTATACTGGCCTACAGTCTTCTAGGCATGAATATGTGACACCTCCTCCATTTAATACCCATATGGATAATTGATGAAGTCTGTGATCAATTATATTTTTTTAGCACTCTGAATGTTGCATTTTTATTCTAATGTATTTTTTTGGATTCGATTGTGTGTATTTTTTCCCATCAACATTTCAAATCACACTCTATGATTCATCATCAGGATGAAAAGAATTCCAAAGATAGGATGATCTTTCATGTCTTTGGAATTCTTTTCATTCTGATGATGAATCACGGAGTGTGATTTGAAACATTGATGGGAAAAAATACACACAATCGAATCCACAAAAATACATTAGAATACAAAATGGATTGTGGAAATCTCATAGCTTTAATTGTGGTTTTAGTTTAGCTGTAACCGTGATATGATTATAAAGTGACATAGTGCCATATTTTGTAATGTTTTCGTAACTCCGTTGTTATTTTTCTGCTATCTATTGATCCAGATCCAATTGAGATATAAATCTCATATGATTTTGTTTCTACTAACTGTGTTGCTTGCAGAGCTATATATATATATATATATATATATATATATATATATATATATATATATATATATATATATATATATTATATATATATATATATATATATATATATATATATATATATATATATAAAGAACTTGAGAGATGATTGAAATGAAATCGTCAACACCATTTAAAGAAATGATGGAATTACAAACAATGGAGAGAATAATAGTACACCCATTAAATAAAATGATTACAAATTAAGAGTTTAAAAAAAAGTAACAAATAATCAATTTTTTTGCCATTCTCTATGAGGATTTCGACAATATTATACTATCAGAGAGAATTTAAATGAAACCCTAAACCACATACAAAGAAATCATCAATAGAAAAAGCATAATGTAGGTACGAAGGAGCATAAATCGTCATTGGAAATCCAATATGCAAGGAGGAAGAGTGCGAGGGTTACCTTGCAGAGGGAGAGCAGAAGGACTGGTGTTGTAGACGGTCAAGTGGAAAGAGAAATGGTGGAGAATAAGGTTTGCGGAGCAAACAATGAAAATGCCCCCAAAAATCTTCATTTTCCAAAGTTTTTAGGGCAACATAGTTGACGGTATTTCGTGCCAAGTAGGCCCATAACATGTACGCAGGAAGGCGGTTATGGGTGGTCAACAAATCTTTTGACCACCCATTTTAAACTTTATAATATTTAAAATATGCTTTAAACATATGCCTAATTAATATATTTAGGTACATATTAATTTATAAAAAGGTGAATATTATAATAGTTATAAGATATTTTATAAATATTTATTGGTCTTGTTGTGTGCGGTTATTGGCGCAATACAGATCAAGTATCAGGCAACACTTTGAAATACCCTCTCTCTCTCTCTCTCTCTCTCTCTCTCTCTCTCTCTCTCTCTCTCTCTCTCTCTCTCTCTCTCTCTCTCTCTCTCTCTCTCTCTCTCTCTCTCTCTCTCTCTCTCTCTCTCTCTCTCTCTCTCTCTCTCTCTCTCTCTCTCCATATCTCCCTTTCTCTATCCATACTTCTATCTTCCTCTCTCCCCCTCCTTCCTATACCTCTATATCTAAATCTCTTTGCCTCTCTATCTCTATCTCTATATTTTCTTCTATCTCTACCTTTTATCTCTATCATATTATCTCTACATCTTTCTCTATCCCTATATCAATCTCTTTAGATCTACCTCTATGAATGTATAAGTTCCTATATCTATCTATATCTTTTTATAGATACCCTCTCTCATTATATCCCTCTCTCTCCCTCTTTATATATTTATCTATTATATCTCTATCTATCCCTATCTCCTCTACTCTTGTTTATTTATCCCTTTTTGCCTCCATCCCCCCCCCATCTCTCCTCTCACTCAAACCCCTTTCTAAATAGACCAAAAATATCCTTAATTGACCTTCCACACTTTTTCGGCGTACCCATTGCACATCAAAATGCGATTGCTAGTAGATAATATTTCAAACATATTATGACTAACTTCATTTTTCTAGATTTAAAAAAATTCATAACGAGTAGATTTTTCTAGTCTTACAGAGTGGACATAAAAGTTGTTGTTTTGTTACGGAACAATCGTTTTCATGAGTTAGAAAAGGCTGAAATTATCAAACCTTTTCCATGCTCCCTCACACATTTACACAGTTCAAAATGAAATAGAAAATGTCTTCTCTTCTTTGAATTATTTTCTATGCATATGCAATAAGCTAGCAGTGTTGTTGCGAATTCAATGAATTGGTTTTGAAATCCTTCTCACTATCACACAACAGAAATTAATTGGACATAAAGATTTCTCTACCCACTTTTTCCATGCTCCTGCGATACCCTCATGTCCCTATCTTCTTTAAAGATTCATTGAATTATTTTTACAAATCCTAATGTGTGGAATAACCTAATTACTTTTCTAGTCAGCCATGCATTTATACAAAAGATTCTTATACAAAATCATGCCGTGTAGACTTAAATTATGAAGCCTTCTCCGTGCTCCTGCGATGCCCAAGAACTTTCCTTTTCTAGTCAGCCATGCATTTATACAAAAGATTCTTATACAAAATCATGCCGTGTAGACTTAAATTATGAAGCCTGCTTCGCGCTCCTGCGATGCCCAAGAACTTTCCTTTTCTAGTTAGCCATGCATTTATACAAAAGATTCTTATACAAAATCATGTCGTGTAGACTTAAATTATGAAGCCTTCTCTACGCTCCTGCGATGCCCAAGAACTTTCCGCTCCCTTTGTATGGGAAGAGTATCAATATTATAATTAATTTCGTTCATCTACATATTTTAAACAGTACATCAGATTTTTATCTTTTTTTGGTTGTTTCTGTATGTGACTTAACTGTTTATAGCTATTATTTTGGCTTCAATGTAGTAACGATGTACGTTGTGGGATCCGTTATGCAAAAAAGTACACTTTTCAAAGTGTTGCCTAATACATGCTTAAAGATGCCTCAATAACCATGCACTTAAAATCGCCAATAGTTAGGTACAAATGTCCTAGTGTGCTATGGCTACCAATGGAAGTGTACAAATGGGCCAATTATGGTCCAAAAAATCTAAAAAATGAGCGGCTATTGGTACAGCTAAAATTTATTAATGAACTTTTAGTTATTTATTTTTTGGTTTTTAAAAGTTAGTAATTGGAGAGTTGGGTGGACAAGGAGTGAACAGTTATTGGAACATGAATGATAACTAATGCTCTTCCACTATACATAAAGGGTAGTTTAAGATGTTTATTTTAAACAAATTTAATACTTTGTCTTAAACATTTACATTTATATTATTATTTTAATTATCTTAAATAAAAAAATAAAACTATTTTTAATTGTATTCAATTAATAATTAAGACAAAAGAAACATGCATTTTTCAATAGGCAAGAAGGGGCAAAGGAATGGCAGCAAGTGAATTTATAAGTATGTAGTTTGATTGCATTTCTATCAATCTATAAATGCCATTCTCATACTTAATAATCCTTCTGGATAAGCTATATTGTCTCAAGCTTTTTCTCCATCAATTAAAAGAGAGGATGGGGGTGGGGTCAATAATCTGGAATGTGGAATGTATGATTGGAATGGATAAGAGTGGGAGGAGGTGGTGCCAACAGTGAGTCAACTGAGAATCAATGAGAGAGGCCAGTTTGTGAAGGAAGGGATAGTCATGTTGCAGGTCTCGAGCATGCAATTAACCATCTAGTATGGTTTGTCTCTAAGCTCTATATTTTAACCTCTATCTTGATATTTATTGGTGAAATTGTTGTAATTTAACCTATCAATTTTATTTGTTTCATTTTTCCTCTTACAAGAATTGTGATTCCCTATGCAATATTCGAGGATTGAATATATTTGTTTCATAGTTTGGGTGCAGGTACTAATTTTACCCTAACTATGACTCTGCAGAAAAATCTCTGTAAATCTTACGATTTTTTTTTCTTTTAAGTTTTGATTGGTAAATTTCCCACTACTTTATTTATGTTTTGGGAATTTCTACCAATGGCTAGCATATAGAATCATTTAAGCATTGCCCCATTGGACATTTTCCAGCATGGTCGTGCCTTTGGCTATACCTTGCAACCTTTGTTCACCACCAATAATTGAAGTTGGGTATTTTATAATATTATATGATTTTTAAATTGATGCAAGAAGCCCTCTTGTCTACTACTGATGCAAAAGAAAAGAAAACACTCCCTCCTGCCTTCATTAGAAATATGGCCTTCAATGGCCTCTATCACACTTAGTGCTACTCTTGGGCCTGTGCTTGCTCAATTGAGGCCTCTCTATAAGTTACACTTCACAACCCCTTTTGTATTCGCATGGTTAGCCTTTTGTATAAGAGTTGTAGCCCCTTGTATTTCCTTGCTCTACTTTTCGTGCTTTATATAGTTGTCAATGTCTAGTCATTACCTATGTTTGGTTTTCCCCAAAGGACCAATACTCTCCCCATTCCCCAATTCAATAGAATGTCTCTGTCTTTTTTTCATTCTCCTTATTTAAGCCTTGATCATTTGAAGTCTATAAGTTGATTATGACATGCCTCTTCACCTTACGTCAATGCCTTCATTCATGGCTAGTAATTGACAAGAAAAGTTTGAATGGTGGTCTTTAGAGTTAAACATCGGTCATTACAAATTCATATCTATTTTTGAAGTTCCCAGTTTAAGTGAAGTGTTGACAAAGGTTGCATATCCTATGATCATGACAAGTCATTTTAAATGGGTTCGATTGAACACCTTTAAATATTAATAAAAAAGTACCTTTAATCGAACTCTGTTGACATCAATCGTACGAGGGTGTTTGATCAAACCACCAAGGATAGTTCAATCAAACATGCTTCACCAATTTTTTCCCCACTCGCATTTTTATTTCGTGGATGAAAGTGTAACCCACAATTGTGAGATCACCCAACCCATCTCTTAATAATGGGTTTTTTCTGGGTATTCCTCCTATTATATTTGAACATTTTAGACTTCTTATTCCCCCTAACACACGATTCTCAATATCTATGATGAGATGCAACATGTAATCTCTAGTTTGTCTTTTTGGATTCAAGGGACCTCTCTCTACTATTCTATTATCGACCATGCACAGAACCAAATCCATTTGGGTAAAAGATTGACTGCCTTCCTAACCTTGACTTTGAAAAATGCTTTGTCTGAATCAATCGAAGGGTCCTCTGTTAACTAAAATATTATTAGAGAATTTTGAAACTTGTAGACCTTGATTCAAGATGTCCTTCAATATCAAATCAGACTTGGTTTACATTTTTTCTCTGATAGATGTTCAGACGTATTATACCCTCTTCGCATATAAAAAAATCTCCCACTCGAGCCTGTAGTGTCATAAATTGTATACCCTTGCTAGGGTGGTACAATTCCACACTTAATTTAGTACCCACCTTAGTGTGTTTACATCTTGCATTGTAATTTCCCTTTAAACATTTAATTAATTGATTTAATTAAATCTAAAGTCATATTTCATCACTCCTCACATCATAAAAGTGGGCCCTTTACCCTAAGTGTGCCCCTTTTTATTTTATTCAGCTCTAATAAATCATTTAATCATAAACCCTAATTATGTCCTATTTCGACCTTTAAGGCTCGATTTCGTATATCAAAACATGTCAAAATCAGCTATAACTTTGGGATTCTCTCTAAGATCATTGTATCTAATGACCTTGGAAATTTGGTGAAAAGTTGTTGGGACCATGTTGAAAGTGCACATGGTCCCTGACTTTTTTCCCAAAATTTTGAGAGCACAATTCTATGATATTATAATGCTTAACCCTAAAAAATTGGTGGAAAATTCAAATCCTAGGTCAGCCTAAATATGAAATTAAGATCTAGGGTTTCATACATAAGAGTTCTTTTTCTTCATTTGAAAGAATTTGAGGATCGAATTCAAGAAATTTTTGGCAAAGCGATTACAAGGAGCCTTCTATGTAGAAAAAGAGAAGCTTATGTGGAGTCTTCAACAATATTCAACAACATTAATCAAGAATTTATCAAGTATTCTCATTTTCATTTACATTTGCATGCATTTAGGGTTTACTCTCAAGCATAGGGTAGCTCTAGTTTCTTATCTTTTTCATTTAGGATCTTGCATACACACAAGGTTCTATCACACACATTTTTAGTAGATTATCAAATATTTGTGGAGGTGGAAATCACCAACATAGGGGTTTTACTGAGACAAAATCCTATATAGCCACCCAAACCCTTTCTTTTCAGTTGGAGGTGCAGAAACGGGTACCCCAGAAGACTTTTACCTCAAGAAAAGATGCAAGGACAAACCAGAAGTCTCACATTTGCCCTAATCAGTCTGGGATAGGGGCATGGGCCATGGTGCCCTGATCCTCCTCAAAATCAATGAATTTTGGAAGTGTGAAGTCTCAGGATCTCAAAATTGTAGTCTTTCGGTTACAGCGTCCTGTCTGCAGATATAGGATAGGGGCATGGCACCTTGGTCCTAGTCAGTTTGGCTCATTTTTTAGTATTGGGTACACATCTAAATTCCCCCCCTTCTCTGCTTTTATTATCTCAATTTTAGATTTGTAGGTTTGTGCAATTTTAGTTCATATATGCTTCATTATTCATCTCCTAGTGTAGTTGATCAATCAAACCCTAATTTTTCTCATCATTTGCAACAACAGGAATAGAAAACCTAAGAGTTAATCCTAGGCTCTATTTTTCTCACAAGAAGTAGCCAAAGTGAGCTATCTCCCTAGGCTCTTTCATATTCCCAATGTGTTGGCAAAAGTAGGATTAGGTCCTAGTCACCCGATCTCGCTTTTTCCCCCTACACATTTTGGTGAACCCGACGTGAATTTCAATCTTCTTTAATTTAGATTTAAGTTCTCATATTTGAGTGTTTTCACTATTTAAAATTCAAATTTACATTTACAAGTTTCAATTCCTTGCAAATTTTAAAATTTTAGAGGTTAATTTTGCTAAAACCCTAATTTTTCAATTCAAAATTGAACTTGTGGATAGCTTAATTCGGATCATTACTTTCAGATCTGGTTTAGGAACTCATTTCACTCATAAATTTAATTTTCTAAGTCAAAATTTAGAGTGTGTTTGTTGGTTAAAATTGAACATTTCCTTCTATTATTCATATGTTATCATTTGAAAGAGGAAAATTGTTGTCATGATTCATTCATGTGATAATGGGTTAGCTTCTCTTGTTTCAATTTTTCCCTCTTAAATAACATCCTCCTATGTATTACAACAATTTAGTGCCTAAAAGAGTTGTTACGAATCCCTTTAAAACTCTCCCATGCTCTAAGGATGAATATTTGAAGGGTGATCTTGACAACTCTCCTAAAATGTGCCCTTCCCATCTAGATATCTTAGAGGAAGAGGATGATATCATAAATAACTTTCTTAGTGTTACTTTACCTTCCCTACATGATGTCTCTCTAAGTGAAAAGGTATTTAAGGACATTGACTTATCTTCTCCTAAAATTGTTCTTACCAATGGGGGCATGCTAGTGCAACAAGAGGTTATGAACATTTCTTTCAAGGATCTTCTTCCTAAGCATGAATCTTTGGAGAAAAATGTTAATGTACCTCCTAAAGAGTACTCCCCTCATTAGGTTCATTTTGTGCAAGAAGATGGTATTGTCCCTACTTTTCCTAGTAATGGCATTTCCTCTTTTCACTTCCACAAAATTACAACTAGAGATGGTACATTAATAAGAAATGCTTCTACTTGCCCCAAAGCTTGTATTACCCATAAAGATGCCTTGGTGAAAGAAGATGAAATCACAATCAATTTCCTTAATTCTCTCGCCCCTAAACATCCTATTAAACACATTTTGAGGCAAGAATATGATTCAAACACATGTAGTGATGCTCTCCCTCCTAAGGATGAAGAATTAATGAACAATGTTATCCCTTCTCCCAAAATTGGCAATAACAATAAGGACATATTTGTGCAAGATATTTCTAAAAAAAAATTCAATGACCTCACTATTTGGGATGAACCATTAGAATAAGGTGTTGATTATTCTCTACCCCATGAGAAATCCCTAGCCAAAGAGGATGAAATCATGATTGATAACTCTCTTGATATAATCTCACCTTCCATGAATCTCAATCATTCTTCCTCTAAAAAAAAAGCATCTCCCTCTCCTCAACTCGATTCTACTCATAAGGATACCCTAGTTCAAGGTAAGGTTGTTGACATCTCTTTCAAAGATCTCCCTCTTAAAGGTGAGACCTTAGAGAGTAATGTTGATCCTTCTCCTAGAGAGTTTATTCCCCATGTAGATCTTTTGATGATAGAGGATGATATGACCCTTCCTACTAATATCCTTCCTTCTAAAACATCGATGCCTACTTCTAGTCTATCTCCTAAAATTGATCTTATCCATGATAATATTTTAGTGCAAGAAGAGACTATCAATAATTCTTCCAACAATTCTTCTTCTAAAATTCATAAGGACACCTTTGATATTCCTAAACCATCTTCAATCAATTTGATACATGTGAATGAAAAACCTAATAAACCCCTCTTTATAGTTCAAGGTGCTTGTCCTTCTCAAAATTCCCCACATAAGCCTATCTTAGTGGTTCAAGGTCGTTATGCTAATGATTCCTTTTGCACTCCTAAGAAACCTATTATTACTGTGCAAGGAGGTTATCCTACTAAGAGCCCTTATGAGTATGCTAAGAAAATTACTAGAGAGAGTTATCACGTGCTTTCTCATACCTACAACACAAGAAACAATAGGCAACCTAGTTCTCCTCCGGTTATCCCAGCTTAACTTCCTCCCTCTCAACCTACTCTTCCACAAGCACCTTGTATATCAACTCTTAGCAAGGAATATGATCTCCTTGAACAACTTAAAGCTACTCCTGCCAAGATTTCTATTTGGGATTTGGTTCAAACTTCACCTGCTTATCATGGGATGTTACAAGATGCTTTGAAAAACTTAGATGTCCCACCTGCAGTGACACCTAATAACATGGCTGATTTGATTAATCCTACAAACAAACCCAAAGCTCAAATTATGTTCACACAAGATGAGTTACCTTCTCGTGAAATCCAACATCAATATGATCCTCTTATGATTATTTTTATTATCAATGATAGTGCTATAAGACGAACCCTTGTGGACAATGGATCTGGCCTCAATGTTTATGGTGTGGACTTATTGGAAAAGATTAAGGTGGATCACTCTCTCATTGAACCTACTTCTATTTCTATTTGAGGCTTTGATAATGTTGCTAAACAATGTCTAGGTGTCATAACCCTTCCTGTTAAGGTAGGTCCTATTATTTTACATACACTTGTTCATGACATGCTTGGTAATTTGAACTATAACCTTCTATTAGGGATACCTTGGATTCATAGCATGAAATTTGTCCCCTCAACTTTGCATAGACAAGTCAAGTTCATTTATAACAATAGGACATACACCTTGTTAGCTAATACCAATCCTCAAGAACCATTAAAAATCTGGATCTTTTTGTTCAACTACTTCTCATTCTTCTAATTCTTCTACTTTTTCAAATACATCTATTTACTTTAATGATCTTGTTCCTTCTAGTACTCATAATCCTTCTACTCAATAGAAATCTCCTCCCAAAGATATCTTTTCTTCCAAAGGAGTGCTCTCAGATGATGATTGGGGATTTCTAGACTTTAACCCTACTTTTGTAGGAGAGTATAGAGTATCTTGGAAAGAATCTAAGATTGAGAAGGAGAAATCTTAGGAGGAACCTAAAGAGCAACCTACTTTGTCTAAAATACTAAGTAACCACTTTGTGGCTTCTTCTAATTCAAACAATTCTTCAAATTCTTCTTCTAATTCATATAGCATTAAAGACCTATGAGGCATCACCATCTCTTTTTGATTTGGCATCCCTTTATGGTCTTGGTTTTCACATTTTAGCTAAGAATGGTTTTGATGGCAATGGTTGTGGTGCAAATGAACAAGGAATTAAAGTTCCTTTCGAACATAACACACATGAAGCTTCATTTGGACTTGGATATAATCCTTTTAAGCCCACCAAATTATCTAAAAGACCACTCAATGTGAATGCTATATTTAGTAGTGATGATGACCTCACCTCAATTTAATCATCTTCAACTTCTTTCAACACTCATCCCTCTCATAAGGAAATCTTGGTGATGAACACATCTCTTTATGAATCTCCTCAATATATTTCTAATCCCACTTATGAGGCTTTATCTTCTACTCATTCTAAAATTCCTTCTTCTAGGAATATGGCTCTAATAAATTACACTTATCCCTCTCCTAATATTTCTTGTGTACAAGAAAAGTATGACTTAGTGGCCTATTCTTCTCCTATAAACTCTTATCATTCTGAAGACTTTTTAACATTCATCATCTTATACATGTTTTTAATCTCACTTAAAGTAGAGCATTTAACATGTCATATTCAAATACCTCGTTCAATCTATCATGTCTTTAAATAACATTAATGACTATTATGTTTCTCATCATTATGTGACATTGGTAGCTCACTTACTAGGGGCTCATCATTATGTGACATTGGTATCTCACTGACTAGGGGCTCATTATGTTTTCATTCATGATGGTACAATTTCACATGCAATCATACTTTTGGAAGCAACATAATAGCCTATTTCTATCTCATCTCTCCTTCTTGAGATTAAAATTTCCCTTTGCAAAGTAGTGTCTTCTATAAAGATTTGTTATTGATTGTAGAGGTGTATTCATATTTGAATTCCTTCTCTCATATTGGAACAAGCATCCCTGATGGGGATCTTAAGTACATATCCTTAATTGGGACCTACTCTTTGGTGTTGGAAGTCTTCGATCATTCATCAATTTATTTTCTTCATTGAGTAGTATCTTAAAATAAACCCTTCTTTCTTATAAAATGATTCTCCATTAGTTTTTAATCTTGTATCAAATCTTCTTGTGAGCATTTGTCATCTATTTTATTTCATAATTCGATGTGGTAAACATGATATCCTATTTCAACTCACTAAAATTAGCAAGCCAAAATAGGGGGAGCATATATATAGCTACGCTCGAATTTTCATCACCTTCCTTAGTAAGTATTTAGGTGATTTTGTGATTTTATCTAACATGTGGTTTTGTAGGGTGTGGTTCCTAACTGTGTACTACAGATGCTGCAAGGCACTTCACCCAACAACTTGTGGATATATATTTTTCATGAATGTTTACTTTTCTTTACTTTATCTTTCATATGCCCATTATATCACATGAATGCTAAAGTGGGGGCTAAATGTAGTGTCATAAATTGTACGCCCTTGCCAAGGTGGTACAATTTCACGCTTTGTTTAGCGCCCGCCATAGTGTGTTTGCATCTTGCATTGTAATTTCCCTTTAAATATTTAATTAATTGATTTAATTAAATCTAAAGTCATATCATCACTCCTCACATCATAAAATTGGTCCCTTTACCCTAAGTGTGCCCCTTTTTATTTTATTCCTCCAATAAATCATTTAATCATAAACCCTAATTATGTCCTATTTCAACCTTTAAAGCTCGATTTCGCATATAAAAACACCTTGAAATTAGCTATAACTTTGGGATTCACTCTAATATCATTGTATCTAACGACCCTAAAAATTTGGTGAAAAGTTGGTCAGACCATTTTGAAAGCGAACATTGTCCCTGTCTTTTTTGCCAAATTTTCGGGAGCACAATTCTATGATATTATAATTCTTAACCCCAAGAAATTGGCGGGAAATCTGAATCCTAGGTCAACCTAAAGATAAAATTAAGATCTAGGGTTTCATACATAAGAGTTCTCTTTCTTCATTTGTAAGAATCTGAGGATCAAATTTAAGGAGTGTTTGGCGAAGCGATTACAAGGAGAATTCTATGTAGTGAAACAAAACCTTATGTGGAGTCTTCAACAACATTCAATAACATTCATCAAGCATTTATCAACTGTTCTCATTTTCATTTTCATTTTCATTTTCATTTACATTTACATTTACATGCATTTAGGGTTTACTCTCAAGCGAAGGGTAGCTCTAGTTTCTTATCTTTTTCATTTAGGATCATGCATACACACAAGGTTCTAGCACACACATTTTTAGTACATTATCGACTATTTGTGGAGGTGGAAATCACCAAAATAGGGGTTTGACTAAGGCAAAACCCTACATAGCCACCCAAACCGTCTCTTTTCAGTTGCAAGCTCAAAAACAAGTACCTAAAAGGAATTAGAGATCTGCAAAAGACACAGGCACTGCCCAAAAGTCTAACATTTTCACTAATCTATCAGGGACAGGGGTGTGGCGCCCTAGTCCTGCCCAAGATAGGGGCGTGGAACCCTGGTCCCCCCCTTTTTAGTGATTTTCAGAGGGTTACAAGTTTAGGACATTCAGATTTCAACCTTTTAGTTGCAGCTTTTTGTCAGATTCTCAGGGACAGTGGCGTGGCACCCTGGTCCTGGTAAGTTTGGGTCATTTTTCAGCATCGGGTCCAAATTCAAATTCCTCCCCCTTTCATGCTTTTAGTATCTCATTTTTAGATCTGCAAGTTTGTATAATTTCAGTTCATATATGCTTGATTGTTCGTCTCCTAATCTAGTTAATCAACCAAACCCTAAATTTTCTCATCATTTACAAAAAGAGGAATAGAAACCCTAAGCGATAATCCTTGGCTCTCTCTTTCTCACAATAATTAGCCAAAATGAGCTATCTCCCTAGGCTTTTTTGTATTCCCAATGTGTTGGCTAAAGTGGGATTAGGTCCTAGTCACCCGATTTTGCTTTTTCCCCTACACATTTTGGTGAACCTGATGTGAATCCAACCTTCTTTAATTTTGATTTATATTCTCCGATCTGAGTGTTTTTTTCTATTTCAAATTCAAATTCACAATTACAAGTTTCAATTTCTTGCAAATTTCAAAATTTAGAGGTTAATTTTTCTAAAACCCTAATTTTTCAATTAGCAAGCTGAAACAGTGGGGGCATATAGCTACCCTTAAATTTTAATCACCTTCCTTAGTAAGATTTTAGGTGATTTTGTGATTTTATCTAACATGTGGTTTTGTAGGGTGTGGTTTCTAACTGTGTACTGCAGATGCTGCTGGGGGCTACGCCCACTTTTTCACCAGATCTAAAGAGGGTCAAAAACCCAGGAACTTCCCTACCAAGGAGAGACTAAGTTCAACAATGTTCATATTGACTAACACATATGGTACCTCAACTTTATTCTCACTGACCACATAGGAAGCAGGAGGAATTGGATAGTCAAGAGATTTCCCCATCTTTGTAGGGCTCCTACCCAAAATCTTATCTTCATAAGAACCTGATTCAAGTTCTGCAAAAACATCATGACAGTACTGGGGAATAGTGGGATGATAGGACGAATCTGCCACCAGAGGGTCTTCCAGAAAAGCAACACAAACATGTGATTCAAGGGTTTGAGAAGCTCGAGCCCCCCCCCCCCGCAACCCCACCGATACAAAATTCATCGCAAGCTACACACAATAAAAATGAACATTTAGCAAGAAGCAGCTACCAAAAGATATTTTAGGAGTAAACTTTCATGGGAACCGAAAGAAGGACATATTAGAGGAGACCCGCCATTAGAGATAGCTTCGAAGAAACTTGCTCCCTCAACTCACTAGTGTTTGGTTAATAAAATTGTTATTATTGTTGTTATTGTGGTTATTGTTGTTATTTTTATTGTTATTATTATTGTTATTATTATTGCTATTATTATTATTATTATTGGCTTTTAAAAGAATTTCACAAATTTAGATGATCCTTTCTAATGTCTAAGTCATAAATTAAATTTATCATATTTTCATAGTTCATGTTATTGGTTGTAGTATATTAGTGGATTCAATTGTGTAAGAATTATTTGCATCAATGTTTGGAGTCACATTGGGTGAACCATAATCACGATGAAAGAGAATAATTGAAGGATAAAATATGATTTTTAAAGTACTATGTGGTTCCAAAGAGGAAATTTTATTTTCCACAATATATATTTGTAATTATAAATTTATTGCAAAATAAGATTATTTTCAAAATCCTAAAAAAATAGAAACATTTCAAAATTTTAGTTATTGTATATTGTAACAAGTAAAAATGTATAATAAAGTATTGAATATATATGTTTCCAAATTTATGAATTTTTTACTAAAATTATGTTTTGAAATTATTTATGTTATAATTATTAAAAATGAATGTATGAAATATTAATTATTAAATTATAATCAATATTTTAAAATTACCTTTAAGTAAACAAATTCAATTTTTTAACATTAGTTATTTTATTGATCTAAAATAAATTTGTGAAGTTAAAAAATATAAATAAAAATATTTTGATATTCAAAATATGTATTTAAATAGTACAATTTTGAAGTAATCATAAAATTTTATTCTTTGTCAACATCTTATCATTAATTTTTTTAATTCATTAAATTTAGGAGATTTTTCATTAAAATTGTACATCAAAGTTCTCTAATAAATGTAAAAAATTATTATAAGGGATCAATACATTATGACAAATCTTTAAAAAGTTACTTTGAAAAAAATAAATCTCGTTTTACATTTTGATAAAACTTAATTTAATTTTAATGAATATTGCAATTTACGAAATCTAATCTTTTTTATAAATACATTATTGGTTGAGTATTTATTTGTTGAATTTTTTGTCGAAGTTGGTGCTTTGTCTTAATTTTGGCTCATGGGAACTCATTTGAATCAAACATGTTCTCAAGGAATTGTGTAGATGATTATTTTTCATGTTGGCGTACCCATAAAGATGTCTCAAGATCAAATCACATAGGTGACTAACATAATATGACACTTACCACAGAATGACCCTATCTATCCACGGGGAATTTTTGCCATTATTGTTATAGAATAAAAGAGGAGAAAAATCTAGAATAATTAAGTATATTATTAATTAGTTAATCATTTATTATATTTATATTAAAATAATTTAATGTAATATAATATATTTTAAATTAAAAATCCTTGACATGGCAGATATTAATGTGATATGGCAGATATTAATGTGACATGCATAAAGGTTTCTCTGCTCTCTCTTTCCATGCTCTTGCGATATCCTCATGTCCCTATCTTCTTTAAAGATTCTTTGAATTTATTTTTTTGTAGACTTAAATTATCAAGCCTTTTCCACGCTCTTGCAATGCCCAAGAACTTTCTACTCCCTTTGCCTTTGAAATTGTACGAAACTATATATATATATGCATTTCATTCATTCGTATACATAAAAACAAAAGGTAATTAGAACAAAGTTACATTGTAGTGAAAAGAGGAATGTTGATCGAACATTGTTGTGCAAAGGTGAAACCCTAGACTAGAATTCTAACGTTTTGTGTTAGGGAGCGAAGTTGCCATCCTATGCTACTTTGTCTATGCTCAACTAGTATTGTGGCAGTTTCTACAAAAGAATCAATTTTTGATACTTCCATTGTTCTAGTTAATTTGAGGCAAAGGTCAAAATCCCCTCCACCTTCTACAAAAGAATCAAGTTCCATTGATCTTTTTATTTTTCTTGCTAACTGCTTTGAAGCTTTGCCACAAGGGGAAACCCTTTAAACTACTCTTAATCCTGAATTGTAAAATTCTCTCATGGAATGTTAGGGGGATTTCCCTCCCGCATCACAAATAAGGGATTAAAGATATTATCCGAAAATGGAGATCTGATGTAATTTTCCTCCAGGAAGTCAACCCAAACTCCAAAAACTTAACATGCATAGAAGAGTTTGGAAAGTTGTTGAATTGTCATAATTCTATTGGCATAGTTGATCCAATTCATTACAAGCATACTAGTCATGCCCAAAATTGGTTGACATGGTCATATTATAGAATTGGAAATGAGAGGATGTTTAGTAGGTTGGATAGGTTTTATATCTCTCCCAACTTGTAGCCTATTCAAGAGCATTCTGGTATTTTGGGTAGAGTTAGCTATTCTACTACTCTTTCAGATCATTTTCCCATCCTACGCTCTATTTCTGGGTCTAGTTTTGCAAGGAAGGAAGCCCATTTACCTTACAAGATCAATGTTTCCCATTTAAAAATTCTCCATGTCTTGCTATGCTTGTTGGCATTTAGAACTCCTTATGTAAGGCTCAAGAAGGAGAATCTTATAGAGATTAATGACATCATGCTATTTCTCAATGTGCTGTGTTCCTTTGAGCATTTGGAAGAAGACTATCTTGGCAAAAAAAAGTAAGGGGAAATCTCTTCATGGAAAATTGAAACATTCTAGAAAATTGCTTCTTTCCAATCCAAATAATACTAGCATTTAAACCTCTTTAGCTTCTATTGAAGCTCAACTCCACAAACTTAACAAGTATAGATGTCAAGGAGCTAGATTAAGATACAGTTTATCCAAGATTAATGAAGGTAATAGAGGTTCCAAGTATTTCTTTTAATTTTTAAACTACAAATATCAAAAGGAGTACATTGTAGCAATATGGAATGAGTCTGGTCACATTTTTACATAATTAGATGACATTAAGACTTTGTTCAAATATTTGTATCAGAAACATTTTTGTGAAGACTCTAATTGGCTTGATGCTCAACTTATCTTGGAATAATACATTCAAGATATCATACCCAAAAAGGTGGATTCTAAGTATAGTCGATTTATTGATCATGAATTATCCATTGAGGATCTTGAGCATGTTGTCTTCTCAATGCCCCCTTACAAAAGTCCTAGTTTTGATAGGCTCTCAGTTGAATTTTGTCAAATGATGTGGCCATACATTAAGGAGGACTTTTAGTTTCTTATACATTGAGGCTTTGGAGCAAGGTTATTTAGAGCCTTTTAATAATAAATATTTAATTATTTTTTTCTCAAAAGGGACAAATGAAGGCTCTATCTCTGGTTGGCATCCAATTACTTGCTTAACACCTCTTATAGAATCATTGCTAAAGCATTAGCATTAACCATAAAATCAATGGTGAAATGTATAATTATTTTATTTATTTATATCACATTAATTTTACCTTAGTTTACAGTTTTAAAAAATCAAATTAAAGATGTTTTTAATTTATTGAAAAGTATTTCATATAAATATCTAATATTTATTTATGATGGTGAATATCCCCCCAAAACTCTATATCGTTGAAGTGCCTATTATACAACACCAAGGGCGAGTTGCAGAAGAAGTAGATAAAATGCCATCAAGCTGGCATCCCCCAACAGGGCCATTAGTAAAATGGGAAACTAGATGCGACATCAAGCTGGCATCCCCCAACAGGGCCATTAGTAAAATGAGAAACTAGATGCGACATCAAGCTGAAGGCCATAGCCACGCACAACAAAATAAAATGGTTTATGTGGAAATAGCGACTGCCTCCGCTAAGGACCCTTGTTTGTCTCAATAAAAAGTAAAGCCCTTGAAGATTTAGTGTATAAATACCAAGGAATGTGTGACTTGTCTAAGGATTTATAAATGATACTTTTACTATCGTGTAGTTGACAATAATTTTAATTGTTCTCGTCATTTCTAGATTATAATCTAGTGCCATTAAGGGAGTGCATGTCACCATTCTTCTAGAGTGGGAATAGATGGCAGCCTTATACACCAATACCGATTAAAATGTCTCCCTATAAGAAAGAAGAAGAAAGACCATATAAGATCCCCTCAAAGTAGAAAATATGCCAACAATAGATGATCAAAACTGGATATAGAAGATGGTTCATGATCATTGAACACAATTTTTCCTTTTAGGAAGAAATAAAATAAAAGGTATATGAATGATGTCTTCCCATTCCTGAAAGGAAATGTAGGAAGATATCTCAAAATGTATGGAGTCTCTAAAAGTTTCTTAGTTGTCCCATGTTGATGCTGAAATTTGCTTTCTCCAAATCATACATTATAAGCCACATTGCTAAAAAATATGATCTAAAATTTAGTGAAGATGAATGAAGAACAAGATCCAAAGACAAGGATCTCCTCTAAAGACAAAGATGCTTACTCCAAATATTAGTCCAAAGTATCCACACTCATGTCGAATTGTAAAGAATGATTATATAGAGAATGAACAAGAGGGTTACAGTGTTCCCTCCCGAAAACTAAAGAAGAATGAACTCTATCAAAGAAAATATATATATGTCAATGCTATTTCCCAAATCTGCTAGATAGAAGTCCACAATAAAATTACAATGTTTATCAAGTAGCCATCCTTAGTCACTATATTTGGAACACAATATATATCTTGTTGCATTGGATCACAAGAAGATATAGATGTAGCAACACAAGCTTTATAAAATACAACAATAGAAGGACGAAATGGAATGCAAGGCTCAATAACTATATCACTTGTGAGAATACCCAAGTTCAAGTAACCAAAATTATCCTCAAAATTAGTCTATACTAGAAGTGTGATCATTATCTGAAGAATCAAAGTCATCAATAGGAACAAAGTATGAAAATGAATATAATTGAGATGCATGATCCACCACCCCATTAGCAATGATTAATAAATTAGGAGTGAACTCCACAATCTTCCCTACATCACTATGAGTTATTTGATAGATTAAAAGGAGATTATTTATCAAGTAAGGTACACACACACATATTATTTCCCATAAAAATTGGTAGCATATTACAATGCTCAAATAAAAAGAACATAGACTTTAAAGATGCCATATAATGAGAACCTCCTAAATCTAGAAGCTATCTCTATGATTCATGACTTGTAGTATCACAAAGAGAGTATAATTTGTTCTTACTTATCCCAAAAGTTTGACTCTTTTCCTTGCCAAACTATTTTTCTTTTTGAAGTATCATAAATTGTACCCCTCTATAATTTCACACTCATTTTGTGTTCTCTTTCGTGGTTGTTATCCTCTATTCTAAGTAAGTCCACAATTGAGGATGCACTCTTAAATTTGTGTCCGTATAATGGCCTAAAACCTTTGAGGTGATTCTTGTGGTATATTTTGGTCTTTTTAGTCATAACCTCAAAAAACGTGTTTAACGTTTATAAGGTCCCTTTGAAGTTTTAGTCGTTTCCTTTTCTCAGTTAATCTTTTTCTTGACTTTATCTAATTTTGGGGTTAAAACCCAAAATTACTCCTTTTTGCTTTACTTGTAATTTGGGTTTTAAACCCCAAATTAAAAGTTTTGGTGTGAATTTACTAGGTTGAACATTGGAGTTTGAAACTCAAAGTGCACTTAGTTGTAGTTCAGGTTTCAAAACCTAAAGTGCACGTTTTTAATACTACACGTGCATATATTAATGAAGTTGCAGTTAGGTTTTCAAGTTGTAATTAATTTCTTCTTCTATACTTTTTATTTATTTTTTATCATTTCATCACTTAATTTCTTCGTGAAGCACCTCTTTTCTTTTGTTCTTGTGGATTTGAGTGAGTTACTTCCTCATTTGTGATAAATTTTGTAGGTATGTCTCATTGTTTCTTGTTTTATGTTATTTAGGGTTTCTTTTTTTGTTACTTAGTCATATATCCAGGCCTATCTCTACATTGGGATGTTGGTGGGACTTGTCTCCCAATCAACATGTTACAGTGTTGGTTAGGGAACAAATTATATCATTCAACATCTTGTGGGTTTTCATTGGTTGTTTCAGTTCTTTAACACATATATTTGTGGGATATGATGCTCCTCCATTATTGAATTTTCTATGCTCACCATGTGTTGGTGACTGATTTTTGAAACCTGGCCAACCTTGAATTCCTTACACAATTTGTGAGATTTTCACACAACACTTTCCATGTGTTGATCAAGATTTGAAACCTAATCAACATGAATAAGGTGGTTGTTGGCTTTCAAACCCTGATGAACATATAGTCATCAAAGCATTATCAAGAGTTGTTCACCAAGTTTTGAAACTAGATAAGCACCAAAGTTCCAAAATATGCTCATTGGGTTTTAAAACCCGATGGACATATTTTTATATATTTCACTGTAGTTGCTCATCGAGTTTTAAACCTGATGAGCATGTTTAGTTTAGTTTTGAGTTCTACCCTAACATGCAAATCAAATTTCAAAACTTGATTTACATGTTAGATCCCCTCACTTGCAAATCAATTTTTGTAACTCGATTCGCATATTTTTATTGGTTTTCATCATAGAAACTTGTAAATTGGGTTTTGAAACTTGATTAGAAATTTTTAGTCATACTTTGTTGTAAATCGGGTTTTGAAACCTGATTTACAAGTTTTTTTGAAATCATGAGTTTTTCTAACCCAATAAGATTTTGTCAAATAGTCTTGCCATCACAAATGTCAAAGTTGTCACGAAGCAAAAGTATGAAGTAAAAATATAAAAGTATTTGAACATGTTCTCAAAGAGTTCAATTTCTTCAAATGTCAAAGACATCAACAACACTGAAATTGGGCAAGTGGAGATGTCTAAATTCGTGCAATGAATGGAGAATGGCCACAAAGCTTCAACATGCTTTTGCTCATCAACAATGGCCTTCACCTAGTTGCATCATTCCTGGTTATGACTCGTGATCTTGAGTTCAATATGCAACAATGACTCACTTTAACAAAGAAACTAGGAGTGTCATAGATTCAAAAGGGAAAGTACTAATCAAATAGGATGCTAAGTTATTTGACATAAAATTTAGATGTCCAGATGTAGATGAATATGTGGATGTTTCTTTTAAGATGGCTCCAGAGTATTGTGATAAGAATACAAAAAAATGCAAGAAGAGCGTAATCACTAACTTGCTTCAACCATCAAGGCCAATGATCTATTGGGACACAATGGACTACTGAGAGGGGAGTGAATCAGTGGTGATCAATAAAAACTTTTACTCCTGAAAGATCTAAGCTTTAATGTCAATAATCACAAAATCATGAGAAGAGATACTAACACATGAGCACACACACACACACACATAAGAGAACATCACATAACACAAGTGTATACGAGGAAAACCCATGATGGGGAAAAACCTTGGTGAGAAATGTTGTTGGAATCTACTACTCCAATCCAGCCTCACATGTAAAACTGATTACAATATTTAGGGCACCAACCCAAGGAGAACCAACCCCTACAGTTTTATAGGCTACAACCCAAAGGAGAACCAACCCCTAACTCTGAGCACCCACTCAGAGATTACAATGAGTATACATTGAATATAGCTTAAGTACCTTGTTATAGATGATATTTTGTAGCACCTTACCAGTTTCCTATTGTCTTTCCTCTCTATGCTCTTTGCTCTCTACACTCTTGACTATCTCTCTCTATGTTCTTAGACTTCTACTCTATTTTGATTTCTAATCTCTATTTTCCTCTTTTATGATCTTTTCTACTCTTCTTTGGCTACTTCTTTGATATTATGTGTACTCCAAATCCGTACTTTTTCTCTGGTCACTGCAACTGTCTAATATTCTTTCTCTATGTTCTCTCCTGCCATCGAACTAGTTTTCTACTACTCTTCTCTCTCTCTGTTTCTGCAAATCACTAGATCTTCACCATTGCATACTTCTTCACATGCACTCAGTTGGTCTAATCTTAACTCATCACCCCAGGATAGTGTTATTCTTCCTCATTGTCATGCCACATGGTCAGGACAATTTCCTATGCACCATGCAGATCGCTCATTCAGTTAGTCCAATTGGCAATTCAAGTTCCCAGACACATCAATAGTCAACTTGTAATTCTTTTTGACTTTTAATATGGACCGTTAATCTCGTAGATTTAACCTAAAATAGTTAGTTCACCAGTTGGTATTATGGGGATTTCACGAGCCACACCATCAACCACATCTCCCACATTTTCAAACTTTATCTCGAGAGCATGCCTGCATTCTTGCCAAGAGTTGAAGTTCAAATGTACATCTAATAAATAAGGTGGATCTGATCTTCTAAATCTTCTCCAAATATTTTCTCCTCATCATCATTAAATGCAATAGCTTCCTTCTTTAGATCAAGCAATGGGTTTAGATTACTATCTTTAGTAATCTTTGCTTGCTTCCATCTATTTTGCTACAACTTAACCACCATTGTCAAATCTCATCGGAATTCTTCTTCATTTGGTCATCTTTGTATCTACAAGATTAGCTACATCACCTACAACAATCTGATCTTATAACCTGTCTGTAAGATCTGATCTCCTGCATGTTGATCATCTTGATTCATGCACCTACTGCTACTAGATCACCATTAATGAAATCATTGATTACTTGCCCTATTTGAATCAACATAAGATTCAATATACCGTTAGCACCTTGTTAAGCAATACTGCATTTTTGTCAGACCACCTGGAGCACACATGTCATCACATTCGACATCCAGGTTGCTCTGTCAATCCTAATTGGAATCCTCATGGTCTTCTGAGTCTATCAACTCACAAAAATGACTTCAAAGTCGGTTACAATCTTTAGATATGTCGGCAAAGTAACCATTCATCTTTTTCGACAGGTGTTATCTGATTCACTCCATATGTTCCACATCATTTGGTCAAATTTGGTCAAGGTTGATGTGGACTATTGGGTTTCTTGGAGGCAATCTCTACAAGTACATCAAGTTAACTCATTCCAATAAAAATTCTCAAAACACTATCAATATAGGTTTAATTGTCAAGATGACATCTACCACTTATTTCACCTTTATAACCTATCTCGATCACCTTGTGATGTCTTTTGTTCCTTTCATCGGCATGATTTATATCGATGAGAAACTCGCCTTCAATTTCTCTTATCGCCATAGGCTATCCTGAGCACATTCTCCATGTTGATTGACCTTATCGATGTAGGTTATCCCGAGCTGGAAGACTTTAGGCCAAAAGACCACTCATCAGAATAGTTATAACTATCGACATAGGCATGAATTGTTAAATCGACAAAATAAGTTACTTCAATGACATACTGTTAGCTCAATTTCATCAGCATAGGTTACTCAAATCATAAATTACATGGTGACAAACTTCGTCGGCATAAGGTATCCCAAAGTGTGTACCTGTCAGTTTAGTTAACACTCTTGGATTAACATTTGGACACTATCCCATCAAAACAAACCTATCCCGATGATCCCACATGAACCAGCATCATCATAGTTACTCCGACACTAAAATCCAAAGACCTACTCCATATCGACATAAGTTATTCTGATCTCCATATAAATTACTTTGTTCTATCGCTATAAGTTAGGCAGATGATCATGCCAAGGGGTCTTCACTTCATTCTTCCCCTATCGGAATAACTTACACTATCGGCATAGAAAAAATGTGTTATTCTGCCTTCAAAAGCTACCCCAATAGGCATCCTCAGTCACTTGGTTGGCATAGCTATTATGACACAATGATGTCGGAGTAGTTAACACTATCAACATTGACCAGAAAATGCTACTCTACCTTTGTCAACTATTCTTATGCACCTCCTCGATCTCCTGGTCGGCATAGCTATTCTGATGTAATGATATCAGGGTAGTTTACTCTAATGGTATTACATGAAAATGTTACTCTGCTTATGTTTAGCTATCTTGATAAGTAACTTTGCCCTAGTTTTTAGTATTGCTATCTCGATATCACTCTTTGACCCAATATCGGCCTAACTTATGCTGATAGCAACTTCCTCGATGCAACTTGGTATCGGTAAAGTTATCCCGATAAGAATGTGATACTTATTTATTAGACCATATTGAGATTGGTATAACATAAATAGGTCTTGTCGATATACATGTTTTCACTATCCTAGCTTCATAACATCCAATAGAAACTTGATAGACACAACATAGGCATTGTGGGAGTCTACAACTTCATAGTTGATCTCTTCTACGACATCTGCCATCTTCATCAATTTTATCACTGTGATCTCTACAAGTCTCTCCAAATTATGACAACAATCAACCTGATCATTGCCTTCAACTTGATCATAGTAATTCTTCTGCAACTTCATCAGATCTGCACACACACATGTTGACATTAATGACAACTTCAATGCCAACAATCTCCCCCTTTGGTGTTGATGTCAACACCATTTTTCAGTCTTCCCCTTTGACAACAATGCCAAAGGGGACAACTCCTCATCATTCTCCCCCTTTGAATCATTTGATTGTGTCCACCACTCCTGCCTTTCACTCTTCCCCTTTCGACACATGGCACTATTCCTTGTTGTAGCCAATATGAACCATTATTACAATATAAAAATAAGTGTCAATGCTGCTTATAAAAATCACTTGTTTCCTCTTGAGACCTGCAATTATTCTAATTAGATTTATTATTCTAATTAGTTTGCATCCTTATGTACATGGATGTGAAACAATAAGACCATGTCTCTTCATAGTGATCTTGTTCATTTCAAAAAATTTGAGGGTGAAAGATATGATCTTCATACAACTCCCCCTCATGCCCTGCATTCACTTGTTTCCTTTTCCATACTTGCTTGACTCCCCTCCTTCCTTCATTCACAACTTCTGGAGTAGCATCAATTTTCTACTTGTGTTGGACAACCCTTGCTCTGCAATACCTTGCAGTGTGACAAAAATTGTGACAGTAGTAGCACATTGTGTTCTTGCTAAATGAGGAAGTAGGTAGCTGTCTATTAGCCTGATTTGTTCTCCTTCTCCAAATCATGCCATTGTGACCAGGTGCAAATGGAACAAAACAACTTATTGACCTTCTTGGAGCACCTCTAATTTTGTTCCATGCAAAAAATTTGTCTCTGATATGTTCTACCATCTCTTCTAGGCTGACCATAATTTGTATGCCTTGGAATTTTGTTGGAAGAGAGAGTGGAAGGGCTACCATTTTACTAAAAAAAATTATTTCTACATTCAAAGCTCATATGACCAACTTTGTTACAATTGTAACATACAATATCTACATTTCTTGGAGCAGCAAATGGACTCTTTCTATTATAGATGGGAACAAATCTATGTATCTTTCTACAACTTGACATACTATATCCATGTGCATGACAATTTTGATAAACTACATCTTTATTTCTAGAGAAATGAGCTTGACCTTTTCTAGATCATTTTCTACACCCACTTGCCCTATCACAGTAACCAAAGTATGAGAAACAATAACCAAGGAAGGATGGCCAATTACTTAGAAATTTATTTTGCCAAGTGTGTGGGGATCTTGTAGGTTGGTTTGCTCCACTTCTTCTTTTGTTGTTGACCTTGGGTTGTTTATTTGCAGCATTTCTTTCATCTAATCCTTTTTGTCTCCAAAATTGTCTAGTCTTATGAGCAACAACAAAATTTGGTCTTCTTCCAATAGGAGGTCTCCTTGACTTACTACTTGTGTCCTTATCTCTGTTGTAGCCATCTTCATCTATCTTTCCTTTTCCTTTTGAATCAACATGACTCTTCCTTGTAGCAGAAGCCTTCATCTTCATGTTTTTAGCCATTGTAGTCACATCTATCTTCTTCCTTGGATCATTCCTAACTATGAAGGTTTGTCTATTATCATTATCACCCGAAGAAAAAAAATGTATCTCCTTCTTAGATGAGTTTATGCAAGTAGAACATTGACCTTTCTCATATCCAACACCTTTAGTATCCTTGGAGTGCTTTAGTTTTCTCAACATCTTATCCCAATCCCCTGTGTTGTCTCCATATTTTATTCTCATCTTGAGCTCCTCTTGACACTTCTCCAACTCTAATGTTAGCATTGTGATTTCATCCTTTAGATTTTGACACTCTTTTCCTTTAGTCTCCACTTCTAGCTCTAGTTCCTCACACCTACACTTCTTGGTATCAAAATCTATTTTTGATTCTTCATTTATCCTTTTAGATCCTTCCACTTGTGCTTTTAGATTGGCAACAGTTTACTTTGACTCCTGGAGACACTTATTCAGCTAGTGTATTTCTTTAGTGACAGTATTCTTATACATTCCATAATCTATCTTTACTTTTCTGAGTTCTTCTAATTCAACTGCCATAGCTGCAATATTTCAATTTGATTATTCAAGGCTTTTATTTAATCTATCTTGTTCTTCAATAGAAATTTTTTTTTACTTCTCATAGTCTCTCATCACCCTTTTGCGCTCATCAAGTGCACTAATAATCTCCCCTTCAAGATCCACTTCAGCTATAACTTCTTCTTCATCTTCTTCTTCATCATCACTATCGAATACATCTTGCTTTCTAGATTGAGCTCTACTATCATTTCTTGATGTATGATCCTCACCTTGGACCTCTTGTGCCATGAAAGTCAGAGTTTTCTTTAAATCTTCACTGCAGCTACTATATTGTCTTCTTTTATTATCTGTACATTTGTCTATTTCATTATTCTTCTTTCTTTCACAATTTGATCCAATCGTGGTAGGCTCTTCATCATAAAGTTTCTTCAGTCTATCCCATATACTCTTTGAAATTTTGCATCTATCAAAGTGTGAAGATACATCATCAGATAGCCCATTGAGAATATCCTTCATGGCTGGAACGTTGCAGTCATATCTTCTTTTAGCTTCAAGATAAGTAGGAGGACTAGTAGGAGTAAAGTAACAATTTACTATAGACATCCAAACATCATAACCTAAGGAAGACAAATAGACTTCCATCCTACAAGACCAAATAGGATATTTTGAATTATCAAACATAGCTCCCTCAGATTTAACCATTTTGTCCAGACACTAGAATCTACCCAAGCAGGTGAAAGCTTTTCAACTAGGGAACCTAGGGCTTTGATACCAATTGTTGGAACACAATGGACCACTGAAATAAAAAAATTTACTCCCCAAAGATCTAAGATTTAATGTCAATAATCACAAAATCATGAGAAGAGATACTAAAACATGAGCACACACACACATAACATGAGAGTATATGAGGAAAACCCACGGTGGGGAGAATCTCAGTGAGAAATGTTGTTAGAGTCTACAGCTCCAATCCAACCTCACAGGTAAAACTGATTACAACATTTAGGAAACCAATCCAAGGAGCACCAATCCCTAGCTTTAGGGCACCAACCCAAGGAGCACCAATCCCTGCAGTTTAATGGGCTACAATCGAAAGGATCACCAACCCCTAACTCTAAGCACCCACTCAGAGATTACAATGAGTATATATTGAATACAGTTTAAGTACCTTGTTACAGATGATATTCTATAACACCTTACTAGCTTCCTCATGTCTTTCCTCTCTATGCTCTCTGCTCTCTGCACTCTTGACTGTCTCTCTCTCTGTTCTTAGACTTCTACTCTATTCTAATCAATGATCTCTAGTGCACTGTCTTATGATCTCTGCTACTCTTCTCTGGCGGTGTCTCCTTTGTTGTTTTGTCTAGTCTAGCTCTACACTTTTTCTCTAGTCACTACAACTCTCTATTTTTATTTCTCTCTGTTCTCTCCTTCCATCGATCTCAGTTTCCTAGTACTCTTCTCTCTCTATTTCTGCAAATCACTAGCTCTTCACTATTGCATACTTCTTCTTCACATGCAATCAATTGGTCCAATATTAACTCATCACCCCAGGACAACATTATTCTTCCTCATTGTCATGTCACGTGGTCAGGATAATTTCCTATGGACCATGCAGATCATTCATTCAGTCTCCAATTGGCAATCCAATTTCCTAGACACATTAATAGAAAACTTGTAATCATTTCTGACTTTTAATATAGACCATTGATCTGCTCGATTCAACCTAAAATGGTAAGGTCGCAATTGGTATTGTGGTAGTTTCACGTGCCATTCGATCAACCACATCTGCCATATGTTCACACTCTATCTCAAGAGAATGCCTACATTACCATCAAGAATTGAAGGTCAAATGTACATCTGATAGATCAGGCGGATTTGATCTTATAATCTGCTCCAAATATTTTCTCCCCATCATCATTAAATGCAGCAGCTTCCTTCTTCAGATCAAACATTGGGTTTAGATTACTATCTTTAGTAATCTTTACTTACTTTCGTCTGCTCGGCTATAGCTCAACCACCATTGTGAAATTTCATAAGAATGCTTCTTTATTCAGTTAGCTCTGTATCTGCAAGATCAACTACCTCACCTACAACAATTTGATGTCATAACTTGTTCGTAATATCTGATCTCCTACATGTTGCTCCTCTTGATCCGCACACCTGCTTCTACTGGATTGCCATTAATGAAATCATCAACTACTTGCGCTGTTTGAATCAACAACAACTTCATTAGACTGTCATCACCCTTTTTAGTAACCCTACATTTCCATTTGACCACCTAGATCACACATGTCATCACATTCGATCTTCAGGTCGCTCTATCAATCCTAATTGGCATCCTCGTACTCCTTTGAGTCTATCAACTCACAAACATGACTGCAAAGTCGGTTACAATCTTCAGATATGTCGGCAAAGTAACCATTCATCTTTTCAACAGGTGTTATCTGACTTGCTCTGTACATGCCACATCATCTGGTCAGATTTGGTTAAGATTGATGTGGACTATCGGGTTGCTTGGAGGCATTCTCTACAAGCACATCAAGTTAACTCATTCTAATAAAAAGTATCAAAACACTATCGGTATAGATTTAATTGTTGGGATGACATCTACCACTTATTCTACCTTTATAACTTATCATGATCACCTTGTGAAGTCTTTTGTTCCTTCTGTCAGCACGAGTTATACCAACGAGAAACTCACCTTCAATTTCCCTTATCACCATAGGCTATCCTGATCACAATCTCCATGTTGACTGACCTTATTGACATAGGTTATCCCAAGCTAAAAGACTTTAGGCCAAAATACCACTCATCATAATTGTTATAACTATCAGCATAGGGAAACTTGTTAAATCGATATAATAAGTTACTCCCATGATATACTGTCAGCTCACTTCCATCGACATAGGTTACTCCGATCATAAATTCCATGGTGACAAACTTGATCGGCATAAGGTATCCTAGAGCTTATACCCATTAGAATAGTTAACACTATCCCATCAAAATAAACTTATCCTCATGATCCCACATGAACTAGCATCGACATAGTTACTCTAATGATATAACATAAAGAGGTCTTGCTGATATACATGTTTTCACTATCCCAGCTTCACAACATCCAACATAAACTTCATAGTCACAACATAGGCATTGTGGGAGTCTGCAACTTCATAGCTGATCTCTTCTATTACATCTGTCATCTTCATCAATCCGATCACTGTGATCTCTGCAAGTCTCTCCAACTTATGACAACAATCAACCTGATCACAACAACTCTTCTACAAATTCATCAGATCTGCACACACACATGTTGACATCAATGACAACTTCAATGCCAACATGATGACCAAATGTCCTAAGTGAATTTAGGGAAGAAATTGGAGATATATTAACTTTCCTAAGAAGGATCAGAGGCCTACTTGCCTCACATATATTTCAATATTGAATATATCAATTCATTCAAATAATCAGGAAAGGTCGGGATATGATCTATTATGGAGATCTTATTAGTGCTTCCATTTGTGAACAACTCTCCCTAGTGACTAATACCCAATAATTTTATGACTTCATATCCGATATATGATGTCATATCCATGAGACATTTTTGAAGTCTTGCAATAGAAAGAGAAAAAGATGTTGTCCCTATTCATAAGTATTATCCCCAGTTGATCTACAAGTAGAGCCTGAATCATTTTTTGAAGTTCAATGATAATTGTTTTGGAGCACTGATGTGCTCACTTGATCAAATCTTAGAGAAAATAAGAGTTTCAGACGAAGCTTGGAATGCAGTGAAGAAGTACATAAGTCTTTTTATTTAGTTTCCCACATTTTACTACATCTGGATTGGTTGTTGTGAAGGTGAACCCTTCATGTTGCCAAGGTACTTGAGTGATAAGATTATCCTAATGGAGTTATGTTGACAGATCATAATTTTTCATGGTTAGCAATCTGAAGCATATAAAGTGAACTTCAAATTTCCTCTTGCAATTGGTCATTACTCAGTGATCACATCTTACAAGGCCAAGCAAATGGAAAATGAGATGCAAGGGATAACCATGAAAAGATTCAAGAGGAGAGAAGACTTCGACTACCATGGCATGAAGGATAAACACATAAAGAGTTATACTCATGTACATAGGATCATAGATATCTAGGAAGAATGTAGCACAAATGAAGATGTGAGGAGATTGGATTACAGTCGACTTACACTGGAATAGATTGAGAATCTTGACCTAGCAAATATTCCTAACATCATGGAGGATGAAGATGATGTAGTGGATCCTAAATATGTACAAGGTAATATTGTCGAGACTCCTCACCCTAGGATCCAATGGTATCAAAAGGAATTCACCTCCATCAAGAAAAGATTCTAAAACATTCTGGAAAATATGAACATATGGTTCCAAAAGAAAGGAATCAGATTGAAGGCCTTCAAGATAGGATATGAGAGCTCGATATTGCATGACCTCTTGGGAAAAGGTGTAAACTCAAGGCCAAGAATATAGAAGATCCCTCTACCCCAAATAAGGGACCTAAGCTCAAGTTCATGGTAGGAAAGGAAAAAGGTTAGTGTAGGATCATGGGGGGCCAAAAAGTGGCGATGTGAAAAAAATAGCCTTCTCCACTCTCCTAAAAACACGAAAATCCGTGTTGACTTTTTGCTTGGCTTGGGTGTCAGTACACCTTGGTATGGTAATTACCTAAGTAAATCGGATATCGGATAAAATCGGATATCTGATTTTTATTTGTAATTTTAAATTAAAAAATATATTATTATAATATATAATGTAATATTATATATTACATATTATATAATATATAATATATTATTATATTATATTATATATTATATAATACATATTATATAATATAATATTAGATTATAAAATATTATATTATATTATATTATATATTATATTATTATATTATATAATATAATATAATATAATATGATATATATAATGTAATAATATATTATATAACTATATAATATATTATTACATTATATATATCATATTATATTATATTATATTATATAATATAATAATATATTATATTATATATATTATATAATATAATATTATAATATAATAATATATTATATAATACGTATTATATAATATATCATTATATTATATATATTATATAATATATAATATAATATAATATTATATATTATATAATACGTATTATATAATATTTTATTATATTATATATATATATATATAATATATAATATAATATAAAATTATATATTATATAATACATATTATATAATATATTATTATATTATATTATATATTATATAATATGTAATATAATATATTATATAATATAATAATATATTATATAATATATTATTATATTATATAATATATTATTTTAAAATAATTTAAGTATAAAAATCAAAAATCTAAAGGATATCCAATTTTTTGAGATAATATATTTCGACTGTGACAACCCGTGAGTCATTTTTAACCCACGGGCTGTGCAATTTTCTAGAAATCCAATATCCGATTGCATTTGATATCTAGTGTTTTGCCCAAAAATTGCTAAAAATAAATTGAAAGGTAAGATTTTTATTGTTTTCAATCATTTTCATTCAATTTTTGTATTTTTTTAATGTTTATTTGATTTTTCATTGAAAATATGGTTTTTTTCATGAAAACTAGGTTTTTTTTAAATCAAATACAAAATTGTTTAAATTTGTTAACTAAATTCAATTGTAAAATGGGGGATAACAATGAAAACATTGATCAACCACAACCGCAACAACCAAACCCTCCTTTGCCAAACACCCCCTCAATTCAGGATTTGATTGCACAAAATTTGAATGAGTTGAGGGGGATTGGAGATGTATATCATAGGATCCCTCGTCTAAACCCAATGTTTGATCCTCTCACATCGATCATAAAGACTATGGAAACCATGATTGAGGAGCACAATGCTGCCCTTTTATGGTGAGATTCTATGAGGGAACAATATGCAGATGGCTTGTCGTATAAGGAGATCAAGGATCTTGAGATATCGAAAGTCGATATCACCTCATTGTTTGTGAATCCTTGCACTGGTCAACCCGTAGACCCCAAAAAAACAAAACTTTCTATTAATTGGTGCACAAATGATGGTATTGTGAAAAAATTTGGGGATCGTTGGTGGATGGTTTTCAACAGACCACCCAACAACAATCTTGATGTCCCCTTCTACTTCATAAAAAAATTGTATGTTGAGTTTGTTTTACGCAAACATGCGAACTACTTTGACATCCAACCTTTCCAAGGTGTGGGTTTAGCTATGCCACAAAATAGACCTGGGGCAGTCAGAGTAGTCCAAGGCCCATATGTCCTCCCTCCTCCTGTTGATCCCCCACCTCCAGTGCAGCATCCAGATATCATTTATGAGGTAGCTTCACGGACCATATCGGCTATTCACTCTTTGAGTAGCCTTTTGGTTTCTCAAGCTCGGTTAGTAGCTCGGCCTACTTTTGATGGTAGCAGTGCATCTGGTGGCACTGACACGTTATCCTCGGCTCCACACATATGCATGCCCCATAGTTGTGTCATGTGTGGGCACGTATGCTTGGGTCCAGTTGGACAGCTTGTTGATCCTCCTGCAAACAGTGCAAATTATGAGGTGCATGAGATGCATGATGCACCAGATGTTATGACACAGACTGGAGGATACCCTTGAGAGTCCTCACTTTCTAGAGGTGAGGAGGCACTGTCATCATACATTGATGATGTAGTCGTAAGATTTATATTTTCACAGTTCATGCTATATTTTAAATGAATATTTATAATCTAGATAATATTAAGTACTAGTTTTTATTTACATGGTCTATTTAACAGTTGATGACCGAGGAGGAGTTGTGATAGATTCAGGAGGGCACCTTGTCGACCATTTCATTTGGCCTTGATAGCTTGATGGTACATATATTATTGCACCTATTCGTTTGTATTTTATTGTACATACATGCTCATCATTTATATTGGTATTAATTAGATTATGTAGTAACTTGCATGTATATCTTATTTTACTCTTGTAGGGCACAAGTAGCACAAGTGCGAGGTAGTGTGATTTAGGATCTGGTAGTGTAGTTGGAGACAAGGCAAAGGTAATTGAATGCAAATATGATTGAATGGATAGTTTAAATAACTTATAGTGATTATACACATCTAGACATAGATTGATAGTTTCATATACTTGTTGTGTATATGTACAGAGAATTCTTGGCTTCACATCCTTGATGGCTACACCCAGTATACCTGAAGATGAAGAAGAAGAAGAGATGCCTTGAGTAGATGTGTGTTTATTTTATTTTGTGTTTAGTAGATATAATTTGTTATTATTAGTGACAATTATATGCTAACTTGTATCAATGTCACGTTTCTGAACATATGTAGGTTGTGTATGAAAATATTCAAAACGCACCTCCTCTACCGAACACATCCATCAAGAGTCCTGCAAAGCCGAAGAGAAAACATGGAGATGAGGTGAAAATGAATAGTTCAATTATAGTTCATTTTTATGTTAACTTTTCAAATGTGAATTATATAATATAACTAATATTAATCGTGGTTTGTTTTTCTTGTGTAGGATCCTTCAGAGCTGAGCAGTGCGGCGAAGAGGATCAATTTTGATGATCCATCAGTAGCTTAGGATGTTATAGATAGTTTTGGGATGCTTACATGTCTAGTTGTCATGTATATTTTGTATATGGACATACATTCACGTATTTAGACATACATTTTGTTTGAGTTGGCGTTTATGTCATATTTGTGTATGGACATACATTTGTAATCATTTGACATTTTTATATATACAGAAGTTGATATTTGATCATATAAATTGTTGCTCATCTATGCATGGTGTTATCATGGAAATCTTTAATTTTAATTCCAATAATTAACAATGGTTAATAATGGTTATTTAATGAACAGTACAATTCATTTCATTTCATCGTAAGTTTTGTTTTTATAATGAACAATACAATACAATTCATTTAATGAACAATACTTGATACAATTCATTATTACCCTATAAATGGTCCTATTTCCCCCCCCCCACTCGATCGAACACTCGGGGTCATACCCTATCGGTGTCGTCCCTTGAGCGCCCTACGTGCTAAAATTGTCAAACTTTGATGAGCCCTAACTCAGAATCCGTGGCACCTGTGAATGATCCATTTGAACCTACGGGGCCATGAGAGGGGTCCCTACAAAATCCTATCTCAGTTTTTCAATTTTCCCTACGGTTTTATTAGGGCAGAAATTTTTTGGTTGTCAAAAAAATCGTCAATCTCATTCATTCGAATGTTGTCTCGTGGCCAATTTCTCGTTCTACTCATCGTAATGACAAACCGTCGACTCTAACATGTCTAGTTAGGTATTATTACCCTATGCATGCTCCTATTTTTCCCCCCTACTCGGTTGAACGCTCGGGGTCATACCCTACCGACGTCGTCCCTTGAGCGCCCTAAGTGCTAAAAATTGTCAAACTTTGGCAGGCCCTAACTCGAAATTTGTGGCACCTACGAATGATCCATTTGAATCTATGGGGCCATGATAGGGGTCCCTACAAAAGCCTATCTTGGAATCTGTGGCCCTAACTTGTTCAATGAAAAATATAGATAAACAAGCATTACACTGTAGACACATAATGATCATCAATATTTCCATGTATTGTATACACATAATTACCATTACACTTGCATGTGACATCCATGAAGGGATATGCAAACATGAATTTTTTTTCATTATCAATAAAACTACACCAATGTACTCATGTACAGATACATTATATATCATTAATATAACTAAACCAATTTGCTCATGGACATTGTATATCATCGTAACAAAGTTACATCAATTCACATCCATATACAAATACAACATCCCACTTCATTTGCATCAAACATCCTCATGTACTAAGAGAAAAGCTTACGTACAACAATGCCTGCATATAAATGAAGACCAAAATAAGTAACCTTTTTATGCAGAATGAATGTGCTACAAGAAACAAATTATAACACTTAATACAAATTAGTGTGTCAAATTATAAATAGATCATTTGAAACATTTTTAAGACGTACAAGATTGTATAATTACGAAACTTACCAGTTTCTCTGCAAAGTATACAAGCATAACTTTTAAGAAAGATGAATGTTGATTAAAGCCCTTCTCACTGCATTTCTTTGCATGGTTGAAGATGATGATAGATATGGTCATTAATAAATAGCAATACATTCACTTGACTTAATGTTTATGCACAAAATTTAATCTCATTAATGCACAAAGGAATATGTACTATCACCAAGAGAGGGTCTTGTCAATGGTGAATGATCTAGCATGAACCTATATTTTTAAGAATTGTTAGTCTACACATAAAATGCATGGATGAACATCAAGGCTTTAAGAATTGTTAGTCAATAACTTGTGACACATTTTCAAATTCAATTTTCTCTTTACGTGAAGTAACATTAGCAATATTTAACATACCTTGTCTTCTCCTCCTATGACCTTCTCTATCTCTTTCTCTATACACTTCAATTTGGTCATTTGGAAGTTTTCTTTTGTGTTTAGACTTCCAACGACTACTACTCCCCATTTACCTCCACAAGATGCTCCTAAATGATTGACAATGTAAGATTTCACTTTAAGAATCTCCGAAAAGCACAAATTTGTCTCAACCTATCTAAAAACCCATGATCGTCAATAGAAAATAGAATATGCAGACTATGGGCCATTGGAATCCACAAAATGGCCCACAAGGTTCTTTTTTATTTACAAAAATCGAATATCCGATTTTAATGTATAAATTTGTGGTCCCAAATTTTTTTCCCATTGCCGCCTTTTTGTTTACTATTGCCACATTAATGGTAGTGGCAGAAATTGGATATCCGATATAATCAGATATCTGATTTTATTAGTCATATTTTAGAGAGAGAGAGAGAGAGAGAGAGACATCGAGGGAGGGGGAGAGAGAGAGATTAGGGGATAGAGAGAGAGAGAGAGGAGGAGAGGGAGAGAGAGATTAGGGGAGAGAGAGATTAGGAGAGCGAGAGAGAGAGATTGGGGGAGGGGGAGAGAGAGATTAGGGGAGACAGAGAGAGAGGAGGAGAGGGATAGAGAGATTAGGGGAGAGAGATTAGGGGAGAGATAGAGAGAGAGATGCGTCATATTGTCTTTTTATGGGTCATAAGGGATCGTAGGAAACCATATGACCCCTTAGGACATAATATGACCTATAACGACACAATTTAGAGCCTTAAGGGGTCATATGGTGTCCCATGACCCCTTATGACATCTTAGGATGCCATATGACCCCTATGGACACCATATGAACCCTATGGACACCATATGACCCCTAACAACACCATATGGTGTCATAAGGGCTCGTATGTTGTCCTCAGGGGTCATATGATGTCCCATGAACCCTTATGACCCCTTAGGACACCATACGGCCTGTTATAACACCATATTAGGTCATTATGGGTCCTATGGTGTCCTAAGGGGTCATATTATGTCCTAGGACCCCTTAGGACACCATATGACCCCTAACGACACCATATGGTGTCATAAGGGGTCCTATGGTGTCCATAGGGGTCATATGGTGTCCTACGACCCCTTAGGACACCATATGACCCCTTAAGACACCATATTGGGTTGTTATGGATCCTATGGTGTCTTAAGGGGTCATATTGTGTCCTACGACCCCTCAGGACACCATATGACCCCTTAAGACACCATATTTGGTTTTGTATGGGTCATATTGTGTCCTAATGGGTCATATTATATCATATGACCCCTTTAAGACATCATATAACCCCTTAAAACACAATATGAGCCCTTATGACACCATATTGGGTCTCTTTGGGTCCTAGGGTGTCCTAAGGGGTCATATTGTGTCCTATGACCCCATAGGATATGATAGGACCGAAAGCAACCCAATATGGTGTCATAAGGGGTCATATGATGTCTTAAAGGGGTCATATGACATAATCTAACCCATTAGGACACAATATGACCCATAACGACCCAATATGGTGTTTTAAGGGGTCATATGGTGTCCTAAGTGGTCCTAGGACACCATATGAACCCTTATGACTCCTTAGGACACCATACGACCCGTTATGAGCCCATATTAGGTCTTTATGGGTCCTATGGTGTCCTAAGGGGTCATATTATGTCCTACGACTGCTTAGGACACCGTATGACCCCTTACGACACCATATTTGATTGTTATGGGTCATATTGTGTCCTAATGGGTCATATTGTGTCATATGACCCCTTTAAAACATCATATGACCCCTTTGGAAACAATATGACACCATATTGGGTTGCTTTGGGTCATATTATGTCCTAGGACCCCTTAGGACACCATATGACCCCTAATGACATCATATGGTATCATAAGGAGTCCGCTGGTGTCCATAGGGGTCATATGGTGTCCTACGACCCCTTAGGACACCATATGACCCCTTAAGACACCATATTGGGTCGGTATGGGTCATATGGTGTTCTAAGGGGTCATATTGTCTCCTACAACCCCTTAGGACACCATATGACACCTAACAACACCATATGATGTCATAAGGGGTCCTATGGTGTCCATAGGGGTCATATGGTGTCCTACGATCGCTTAAGACACCATATGACCCCTTAAGACACCATATTTGGTTGTTATGGGTCCTATGGTGTTCTAAGGGGTCATATTATGTCCTACAACCCATTAGGACACCATATGACCCCTTAAGACACTATATTTGGTTGTTATGGGTCATATTGTGTCATATGACCCCTTTCAGACATCATATGACCCCTTAGGACACAATATGACCTCTTATGACACCATATTGGGTCGCTTTGGGTCTTATGGTGTCCTAAGGGGTCATATTGTGTCCTATGACCCCTTAGGATATGATAGGACCGAAAGCGACCCAATATGGTGTCATAAGGGGTCATATTGTGTCCTAAGGCATCATATGATGTCTTAAAGGGGTCATATGACATAATATGACCCATGAGGACACAATATGACCCATAACGACCCAATATAGTGTCATAAGGGGTCATATGGTGTCCTAGGACCCCTTAGGACACCATATGACCCCTTAAAACACCATATTGGGCTGTTTATGGGTCATATTGTGTCCTAATGGGTCATACTGTGTCATATGACCCCTTTAAGACATCATATGACCCCTTAGGACAAAATATGATCCCTTATGACACCATATTGGGATGCTTTGGGCTCTATGGTGTCCTAAGGGGTCATATTGTGTCCTATGACCCCTTAGGACATTATAATACCCCTTAACACACCATATTGTGTCATTATGGGTCCTATGGTGTCCTAAGGGCTCATATTGTGTCCTAGGACCCCTTAGGACACCATATGACCCCTTACAACACCATATTTGGTTTATATGGGTCAGATTGTGTCATATGACCCCTTTAAAACATCATATGACCCCTTAGGAAACAATATGACCCCTTATCACACCATATTGGGTCGCTTTGGGTTATATTATATCCTACAACCCCTTAAGACACCATATGACCCCTAACAATACCATATGGTGTCATAAGGAGTCCTATGGTATCCATTGGGGTCATATGGTGTCCTACAACCCCTGAAGACACCATATGACACCTTAAGAGACCATATTGGTTCATTATGGGTCCTATTATTTCCTAAGGGGTCATATTGTGTCATATGACCCCTTAGGACACCATATGACCCCTAACGACACTATATGATGTCATAATGGATCCTACGGTGTCCATAGGGGTCATGTGGTGTCCTACGACCCCTTATGACACCAAATGACCCCTTAAGACACCATATTGGGTTGTTATGGGTCCTATGCTGTCCTATCATATTGTGTCCTACAACCCCTTAGGACACCATATGACCTCTTAAAACACCATATTTGGTCGTTATGGGTCATATTATGTTCTAATGGGTCATATTGTGTCATATGACCCCTTTAAGACATCATATGACCCCTTAGGACACAATATGACCCCTTATGATACCATATTGGGTCGCTTTGGGTCCTATGGTGTCCTAAGGGGTCATATTGTGTCCTATGACCCCTTAGGACACCATATGACCCCTTAAGACACCATATTGGGTTGTTATGGGTCCTATGGTGTCCTAAGGGATCATATTGTGACCTATGACCCCTTAGGACACCATATGACCCCTTACGACACCATATTTGGCCGTTATGACCCCTTTAAGACATCACATGACCCCTTTAAGATGTCATATGACCCCTTTAAGACATCATATGGTGTCCTACGACCCCTGAAGACACCATATGACTCCTGAAGACACCATATTGGGTCATTATGGGTCCTATGATTTCCTAAGGGGTCATATTGTGTCCTATGACCCCTTAGGACACCATATGACCCCTAACGACACTATATGATGTCATAATGGATCCTACGGTGTCCATAGGGGTCATGTGGTGTCCTACGACCCCTTATGACACCAAATGACCCCTTAAGACACCATATTGGGTCGTTATAGGTCCTATGGTGTCCTAAGGGGTCATATTGTGTCCTACAACCCCTTAGGACACCATATGACCCCTTAAGACACCATATTTGGTTGTTATGGGTCATATTGTGTCTTAATGGGTCATATTGTGTCATATAACCCCTTAAGACACAATATGACCCCTTATGACACCATATTGGGTTGCTTTAGGTCCTATGGTGTCCTAAGGGGTCATATTATGTCCTATGACCCCTTAGGACACCATATGACCCCTTAAGACGCCATATTAGGTTGTTATGGGTCCTATGGTGTCCTAAGGGGTCATATTGTGTCCTACGACCCCTTAGGACACCATATGACCCCTTAAGACACCATATTTGGTCATTATAGGTTATATTGGGTCTTAATGGGTCATATTGTATCATATGATCCCTTTAAGACATCATATAACCCATTAGAAAATAATATGACCCCTTATGAAAGCATATTGGGTCGCTTTGGGTCATATTATGTCCTACAACCCCTTAGGACACCATATGACCCCTAACGATACCATATGGTGTCATAAGAACTCCTATGGTGTCCATAGGGGTCATATGGTGTCGTACGACCCCTTAGGACACTATATGACCCCTTAAGACAACATAATAGGTTTTTATGGGTCCTATGGTGTCCTAAGGGGTCATATTGTGTCCTACGACCTCTTAGGACACAATATGACCCCTTAGGACACCATATGACCCCTAACGATACCATATGATGTCATAAGGGTTCCTATGTGTCCATAGGGGTCATTTGGTGTCCTACAACCTTTAGGACACCATATGACCCCTTAAGACACCATATTTGGTCATTATTGTTCCTATGGTGTCCTAACGAGTCATATTATATCCTACGACCCCTTAGGACACCATATAACCACTTACGACACCATATGTGGTTGTTATGGGTCATATTGTGTCATATGACCCCTTAATACATTATATGACCATTTGGGACACAATACGACCCCTTATGATACCATATTGGGTTGCTTTGGGTCCTATGGTGTCCTAAGGGGTCATATTGTGTCCTATGACCCCTTAGGACATGATAGGACCGAAAGATACCCAATATGGTGTCATAAAGGGTCATATTGTGTCCTAACGGGTCATATGATGTCTTAAAGGGATCATATGACCCATTAGGACCCAATAGGGTGTCATAAGGGGTAATATGGTGTCATAGGGGGTCATACGGTGTCCATAGGGGCCATATGGTGTCCTAGGACCCCTTAGGAGATCATATGACCCCTTAAAACACCATATTGGGTTGTTATGGGTCATATTATGTCCTAATGGGTCATATTGTGTCATATGACCCCTTTAAGACATCATATGACCCCTTAGGACCCCTTATGACACCATATTGGGTCACTTTGGGTCCGATGGTGTCCAAAGGGGTCATATTGTGTCCTATAACTGCTTAAGACACCATACGACCCCTTAAGACACCATATTAGGTCGTTATGGGTCCTATGGTGTCCTAAGGGGTCATATTGTGTCCTAATGGGTCATATTATGTCATATGACCCCTTTAAGACATCATATGACCTCTTAGGACACAATATGACCCCTTATGACACCATATTGGGTCGCTTTGGGTCCTATGGTGTCCTAAGGGGTCATATTGTGTCCTATGACCCCTTGGGACACGATAGGATCGAAAGCAACCCAATATTGTGTCATAAGGGGTCATAATGTGTCCTAAGGGGTCATATGATGTCTTAAAGGGTTCATATGACACAATATGACCCATTAGGACACAATATGACCCATAACGACCCAATATGGTGTTTTAAGGGGTCATATGGTGTCCTAAGGGGTCCTAGGACACCATATGAACCCTTATGACTCCTTAGGACACCATACAACTTGTTATGAGACCAAATTGGGTCTTTATGGGTCGTATGGTGTCGAAAGGGGTCATATTATGTCCTACGACTGCTTAGGACACCATATGACCCCTAACGACACCATATGGTATCATAAGGGGTCCTATGGTGTCCTACAACCCCTTAGGACACCATATGACCCCTTAAGACACCATATTGGGTCGTTATGGGTCCTATGGTATCCTAAGGGGTCATATTGTGTCCTACGACCCCTTAGGACACCATATGACCCCTAACGACACCATATGGTGTCATGACTAGTCCTATGGTGTCCATAGAGATCATATGGTGTCCTTTGACTCCTTAGGACACCATATGACCCCTTAAGACACCTCATTGGGTCATTATGGTTCCTATGGTGTGCTAAGGGGTCATATTGTGTCCTATGACCCCTTAGGACACCATATGACCCCTTAAGACACCAAATTGTGTCATTATGAGTCATATTGTGTCCTAATGGGTCATATTGTGTCATATGACCCCTTTAAGACATCATATGACCATTTAGGACACAATATAACCCCTTATGACACCATATTGGGTCACTTTGGGTCTTATGGTGTCCTAAGGTGTCATATTGTGTCCTATGACCCCTTAGGACATGATAGGACCGAAAGTGACCCAATATGGTGTCATAAGGGGTCATATTGTCTCCTAAGGGGTCATATGATGTCTTAAAGGGGTCATATGAGACAATATGACCCATTAGGACACAATATGACCCATAACGATCCAATAGGGTTTCATAAGGGGTCATATGGTGTCCTAGGACTCCTTAGGACACCATATGACTCCTTAAAACACCATTTTATGTCGTTATGGGTCATATTGTGTCATATGACCCCTTTAAGATATCATATGACCCCTTAAGACACAATACGACCCCTTATGACACCATATTCGATCGCTTTGGGTCTGATGGTGTCCTGAGGGGTCATATTATGTCCTATGACCACTTAGGACACCATATCACCCCTTAAGACACCATATCATGGGTCCTATGGTGTCCTAAGGAATCATATTGTGTCCTACGACCCCTTAGGACACAATATGATGCCTTAAGACACCATATTTGGTTGTTATGGGTCATATTATCTCCTAAGGGGTCATATGATGTCTTAAAGGGGTCATATGACACAATATGACCCATTAGGACACAATATGACCCATAACGATGTAGTATGGTGTCATAAGGGGTAATATGGTGTCATAAGGTGTCATATGGTGTCCATATGGGTCATATGGTGTCCTAGGACCTCTTAGGACACCATATGACCTATTAAGACACCATATTGGATCGTTGTGGGTCATATTGTGTCCTAATGAGTCATATTGTGTAATATGACCCCTTTAAGACGTCAAATGACCCTTAGGACGCAATATGACACCTTATGACACCATATTGGGTTGCTTTGGGTCCTATGGTGTCCTAAGGGGTCATATTGTGTCCTACGAGCCCTTAGGACACCATATGACCCATAACGATACAATTTGGTGTCTTAAGGGGTCATATGGTGTCCTAGGACACCATATGACTCCTAACCACACTATATGGTGTCATAAGGGGTGATATGTTGTCCTTAGGGGTCATATGGTGTCCCATGAACCCTTATGACCCCTTAGGACACCATACGACCCATTATGACACCATATTGGGTCGTTATGGGTCCTATGGTGTCCTATGGGGTCATATTATGTCCTACAACCCCTTAGGACACCATATGACCCCTAACATAGCATATGGTGTCATAAGGGGTCCTATGGTGTCCATAGGGGTCATATGGTGTCCTATGACACCTTAGGACACCATATGACCCCTTAAGACACCACATTGGTCGTTATGGGTCCCTATGTTGTCCTAATGGGTCATATTGTGTCATATGACCCCTTTAAGACATCCTATGACCCCTTAGGACATAATATGACCCCTTATGGAACCATATTGGGTCGCTTTGGGTCTTATGGTGTCCTAAGGGGTCATATTCTATCCTACAACCCCTTAGGACACCATATAACCCATAACGATACAATTTGGTGTCTTAAGGGGTCATATGGTGTCCCACGAACCCTTATGATCCGTTAGGACACCATACGACCCGTTATGACCTTATATTGGGTTGTTATGGTTCCTATGGTGTCCTAAGGGGTCATATTATGTCCTAGACCCCTTAGGACACCATATGACCCCTAACGACACCATATGGTGTCATAAGGGGTCCTATGGTGTCCATAGGGGTCATATGGTGTCTACGACCCCTTAGGACAGTATATGACCCCTTAAGACGCCATATTTGGTCGTTATGGGTCATATTGTGTCCTAATGGGTCATATTGTGTCATATGACCCCTTATAACACAATATGACCCCTTATGACACCATATTGGGTCGCTTTCGGTCCTATGGTGTCCTAAGGGGTCATATTATGTCCTATGACCCCTTAGAACACTATAAGACCCAAAGCGACCCAATGTGGTGTCATAAGGGGTCATATGGTGTCATAAGGGGTCATATGGTGTCCATAGGGGTCATATGGTGTCCTAGGGACCCCTTAGGACACCATATGACCCCTTAAGACACCATAATGGGTTGTTATGGGTCATATTATGTCCTAATGGGTCATATTGTATCATATGACCCTTTAAGCCATCATATGATCCCTTAGGACACAATATGACCCCTTATGACACCATATTGGGTCGCTTTGGGTCCTATGGTGTCCTAAGGGGTCATATTGTGTCCTATGACCCCTTAGCACACCATATGACCCATAATGACACAATTTGGTGTCTTAAGGGGTCATATGGTGTCCTAGGACACCATATGACCCCTATGGACACCATATGGACACCTAAAAACACCATATGGTGTCATTAGTGGTCGTATGTTGTCCTTAGGGGTCATATGGTGTCCCATGAACCTTTATGACTCCTTAGGACACCATATGACCCGTTATGAGACCATATTGGGTCTTTATGGGTCCTATGGTGTCCTAAGGGGTTATATTACGTCCTACGACCCCTTAGGACACCATATGACCCCTAACGACACCATATGGTGTCCTACAACCCCTTAGAACACCATATGACCCCTTAAGACACCACATTGGGTCGTTATGGGTCCTATGGTGTCCTAAGGGGTCATATTGTGTCCTAAGAACCCTTTAGGACACCATATGACCCCTAACGACACCATATGGTGTCATAAGGGGTCCTATGGTGTCCATAGGGGTCATATGGTGTCCTACGACCCCTTAGGACACCATATGACCCCTTAAGACACCATATTGGGTTGTTATGGGTCCTATGGTGTTCTAAGGGGTCATATTGTGTCCTACAACCCCTTAGGACACCATATGACCCCTTAAGACACCAAATTGTGTCGTTATGAGTCATATTGTGTCCTAATGGGTCATATTGTGTCATATGAACCCTTTAAGACATCATATGACCCCTTAAGACACAATAAGTGATAACTCAATGATGAACAGTAAGTACCAAACCGGTACTGAGAGGGTGGGGTGAATCCGTACCGTCAAAAAAACTTTCCTGAAACTGGTTAGACAGAAAACAATCCAAGTGACTGACAAATAGTGACACCGGTTTGAAATAGAGTACAACTGGTAAAGCTAAAAATGACTAAGACAAGCATTAACCGGTTACTCACTTAACTTTCCACTCAACCTAATACTTCACTTCCAATTCACCCTTATGCATGAACAGGTAATCTATCATCAGAAATATAATTACTTGCCAATCATAATCATGATTCACTTCTTGACAGAAAATAACAAAGCATCACATGAAAGAAACATCTCACATGACACACATATTTTTTCACGTGGAAACCCAACTGGGAAAAACCACGGTGGGGATGAATACCCACAAGCTATTTTTGAACTCTTTAGAAGTCCGCTCTATTAGGAGCCTTGTCCGGTTAAAGACTGATACAATGGGTTCTGTAAGGAACTGATCCTATTAGGGATCACCCAGTTAAGGGATGTCTATAATACATGGTTAAGGGTTAAACCCTATTAAAGGTTACCTTGTTAGAGGATTTAAAGATCTCAATGGTTTTGAGTCACCCTGTTAAAGGATTTATAGTAAGCCAGTTAAAGCTACCCTGTTAAGGGATTTCCCAGCTGTTGAAGTGGTTAGAGATCAACAGGTATTACAATGATCTGGTAACAACACTCAATGCCAATGTAGATCCGCTTTAGCTCCTCTTCACCTTTTGCACTTTCACTTCTGCAAGTATCACTTCTTTCCTTTGGTCTGGCAAGAATCACGTATCCCTTCTCTTGGATACACACACACAACTTTTGCCAACAACCTCAAACAGAAACACAACCTCGACCTTATAGGAAACAGGTTGGTCGGTAGCATAAACCCTAAACCCTGAACATCTTAGGTTGAGCAATTCAAATGGTTCAATCTTGACCATTGAGCATATTGCATTAAATGCAATAGTCTTGAGCCGATCTCAAGACATTCTCCATCATTCGTTCTCCACCTCTTTCTTGGTCGCTGATAACCCATCATGCGTTTTCACCGTTTACAGACTTCACACATTCCCAAGGTAGATAGGAGCAATCTCCTTCATGCAAGATCCTTCATGTGCACAAGGTTGACGTGGCAACACGATCTGTTCACCGCTACAATGCTAACTCACCACACAGTGTCATCAGTTGAGTCACAAAGGCTTGGAACACATCAACCGAAAACCCTAAAGTTGAGACTACCAACCGGTAGTCATGCCACATTCTATGTGCCGGTTCATATTTGAACATATCGGTTCACTTTGTGCACATATACTGGTTTACGACTTTATACCAGTTCACTCCTCAACATATTACCATATCGCTTCTCAACGCCATACCAGTTCTCTTTGCCAGTTGCTTAACTTCAATAAACCGGTTTAGTATATTGCCGCTTCACAGCTTCAACATATTGACATCAATGACAACATACACTGTCATCATGTCTTCATACTACCGGTTCACATAATGCCAACAATATGACCCCTTATGGCACCATATTGGGTTGCTATGGGTCCTATGGTGTCCTAAGGGGTCATATTGTGTCCTATGACCCCTTCGGACACCATATGACCCATAACGACACAATTTGGTGTATTAATCTCTCTCTCCCCCCTAATCTCTCTCTCTCTCTCCCTCAACGCTAATCTCTTTATCTCTCTCTCCCTTCCTCCCTCCCTCTCTCTCTCTCTCTCTCTCTCTCTCTCTCTCTCTTTCTCTCTCTCCCCCCACTCCCCCCCTCTCCTTCTCCCTCTCCCTAATCTCTCTCTCTCTCTCCCTCTCTCCCCCCACTCCCCCCACTAATTTATTTATAAATTAATATATTAAAATATTATATATTAATATATTAATAAACATTAGATTAATTATGTGCAAATTTAGTTAGCGAATTTACTTATTAAAATCAGATATTCGATATAATCGAATATCCAATTTCTATTGTAAAATTTTCAAATTTCAAATTTCAGCTCGGGAATGCTTTAGGATTTGGTTTGGAACTGAAAAGCCTGGAAGCAACTGAAAAAACGTGTTTTTCAGTATTCCCTGATTTTCCAGACTTTTCACTGGTGACTGACGACTTTTTTGGTAGCCAAAATTGATAAAATGAAAAGGGTTTTTTAAGAACATTCTCAGCTTTCCAACAATATAAGGCTTGTCTTATTTCTACTTTAATAAACAATTATTATTTATTTTCTAATTGAATTCTAACAATAGTCCTGATTGATAGACTGATTGAAAAACACTCATAACTTTCAAACGGTATAACATTTTTTGAATCTAAAACATGCATCACATCCTATGCTTCGTCTACAATAGGGAAAAATTAAAAAAAAAATTAAATTTCATAAGATTTTGACCAAGTTAAGGTGGTCAGACGTAGGAGTTTATGAATTTCTGAAAATCTGTAGTAAAAAATTCATAAATAATTATTTACTTTATAAAAAAATATAAAAAAATATGTGTCACATCTGGACATGAGTCTAATACTTATATTATAAATATTATAAAAAAATATTATGATTTGATTGTGATTAGGGTGGTCAGACATACATCTACTTCTTATCTTTTTCCTCAAATTTTAGTACCACTACATTGAAATTTGAAATTTTCATCAAATAGGATATTTTTTTCCAAAAAACAACTACTAGCTTAGAAACTACATTCAATTTTCTATAGATCCTCTTCTTACATATTTTAAAAATAATATTCACAACTTATTCAAATTTTCATGTCAAGTTACATAACTCTGATTTTCTGAAATTTCATTGCCACTTAAGGGCCTGTTTTGGCACACCATGATCCTGGACATACCCAAAATAAAAAGAGAAAAGATGAAAAGCCCATCCAAGAACAAGAACAATTTTATGTAAAAATTATTGGATATGATTTGAAATAAGAACAAAAGAGGGCTTGCAGGAAGAAAATCTCCCATACTAACAAATAATATACTTTAGAGGTAGCCATTGAGGTTGTAACTCTTCTCACTAATACAAACTTGTCCATTATTCTTTCTCCACCCTTGGTTTTTAATCTTTGCTTTCTATTTCTACTTTGGTGTTGATGCCTATTGTTTCTACTATTGCTAGTGTTGTTCCTGTGAAATCCATTCATTCATCTACTTAAATTGAGTCGATCTTGGATACTCCACAGGATAATGGGATGAAAGTTTTTGGTTATCTCTCTTCCTTTCCAACTATCTCAAAAGTCACTACCTCAATGCTTGAGGCTTCTTATATTAACTTTGACAAGTTCATAGGTGACTCTTTTCCAAGTACTTCAATTGTGGAAATTCCATCTGCAGTTATGACACACACTAAACCCATTGTAGCTGCCATAATGCCACTAAAAGCCTTGCCCATTCAGATTGTAGTCACTAGTGTAGGAATGATTTCTACTCTCCCTCCTTTGTTATAATCAGAAACAACTAAGAGAAAGAAGAAAATTATCTCCCTAGATGACTTTGACTTTGGACAGTTGGCTTCTCCCAAACCAAAGAGAATTAAGAAAGCAAAAATCCTTTCAAGAATAGGAGTATATGAGTCAAGTAACAAATATGAAGAAGTGGCAATACCTCCTCCAGGTAAAAAAATTGATGAGATTTAAGAAACAAATTATGAAGTGAGGAGGATTGAGTTTGGGAAACTAACTCATGAGAGTACCAAAGAAGATTCTCAATCAACACTTGAAGCTTTGATGAAAATTTATGATAGGTATAAAGACATCAAGGGCAATCTCAAACTTTAAGTGGACCAACTTACTTTTGTGTTGTATAAAATTACTTAGTCCTCAAAATCGATTAAACTAGTTGGCTCTTTTGTTGATGAAGAAGTTGTGAAGGAGGTAGAATAAACTACGATTCATGGGAGAGTTTCTGTTGCATGGCAAATAGGATGCTATCACAAGGAACACACCTTTTGAGTTCTTCAGTTAAGTTGTCAAACAACCTAGATAGTGTGAGATCTTAGTTAGATCAAAAACTCGTTCTACTATCACAGGAATTACATGTGTAGGATAAGGACTACAATGCTTCACTCAATCTTGAGGATTTTGAGCTTGATGTTCTTGATGACAATGAATTCATTCCCACTCGTTAGATGTATATTAATAGGAAGCCTTGGAATATAGAATGGATGCTTTTGAATAGTTGATCAAGGACCTCCAAAAAGCTCATAAAGAATGCAAAGATAAAATACATAATATTATCAATTAAAAATTTGAGTTTTCATGCAAGTTATTGGATGAGGACCAACAGCTCCCACATATTGACACCATTATTCAGTATTTCATTCCACTGGTTAGTGTACAAATGGATAAAGAAGAATTTGCAACTTATTCTATTGATAATCTAGTATATTTTTAGTTAATCTTGGATAATTTAGAATCTCTTCAGAATAAATATAAGAACCACCACTCAACTTCAAACCATTTTCAACTATGTAAACGAACTTGATGAATCACTGATAAAAGAAGCCCTCAAGAAATTTGAAGAATTTATGAAGAATAAGTGTCCCCCAGCACTTAGTAGTGTTTATCATATTTTGAAGTCTATAATTTGCATTTTTTTTTGACATTTTATATGTGTATATGTACATATGTAGTTTGCATGTAAAGAAAGTACAAGTCCTAAACCAAATTGAATTGTACTTTGAATAAGTCAAAATTAGTTGTAGGATTCCTAGATTTTCTCAAGGCTCTTCTCTATATAAAGGAGAGACATTATTGTAAATATTTATCTTTTAGCTAATGCATTGAAATAGTATTGGATTATAGAGATATAAAATATATTGTGCTTTTAGTGAAAATCTGAAAATTCTATGAATAAAGAAGTAAAGTTGTTCTTCAATCTTTTTCTTGGAAGGACTTTATTGTATGTCACTAAGAGTGTTTTATGTCATTCTTAGAATATTATATTTAAAGATTGAATTTCGCATTGTGATAAGTTGTTGGTTAAAAGGTATAAAGGTGGAATATTGTGTACTTTGTGCTATAATATTTTATTGTGAATCTTTCATCAATGTTTTATAGTAAGGTGAAGATTTTGTGCTACATCAAGTTATCTATTTAGAGTAGAGAAGACTATAATATATAGGAAATAATTTGTGCTACCTACATATTACAAGTTATTTTTCATGAGTCATTTAAGGACACCATATAACTTTGGGCTTGCAAAGGTTTCTTGGTTAGTATAGATTCACTGGTACATCTTTAAGTCATCCTTTTGTATGGCTGAAAGTTATATCGATTATTATTGAATAAGTTAGTATCTTGTAGTTTATGTTTTCTTGTTAAGGAAGAGAATCCATTTTGAAGAAAGAGAGTTGGATGAATACTTATTCTTAAAAAAGAGAATAAAGTGATAGTAACACCTTGAATAGTATAGGAAATAGAAGTTAGATACATACTATTTATTAGATTGTTGTAAGAGGCAACCTCCTATTTGTGAGGAGAGATTTAATCTCATCATATTGTGGCTAAAAATAACATTTTGTAATCATCCCTTGATTACAAAATTTCCAACCAATAGTGGTTTTCCCTCATGCCCCTAATTCATGATCGATTTTACTTAATCTATGAGCAAATTTGGAAACCTAACACAATCGTAAGATTACTAACCTTGGTTTTGGCTTAGAAATTGAGGAATATGGTTCCTATAGCCTTAGTCCTCCTTAACTATGGTTCCTAGCACCCTTTTCTAGCCTTTTTGGGCCCAAATTTGAAACTCTAATGATCATAACAATGTAGAGGAGTAAATTTCTCCCACATGTTAGCCTACTTCAAAAGTTAGAAACAAAATGTGTGAATTGTGTATAAATACAACTCCCTCCCCCTCCTTTGAACATCTTTCTACAAGTTCATTCTCCTATCACTCCAATTGAGCAATTTAGTTGTACATCTTCAAGGAAGATGGGGATGGATATGGAGCCTAGTTTTCAAGCTTAGAAATCATGACCAATTTTATGTTTTCCTCCATGAATGATGACATGAATTAACTCTTGTCAAGCAACATCAAAATTTGTGAAGACTTTAAAGCTACAAGTTCATAGCAAAGGTATCGTTTGTTAATTCAGAGTTTCCTTTAAATTTTTTAGCCTCTACCCTACTAGGGGTAAGATCTCTCACATTATATCATAGCTATTTAGTGGAGGTCAATTTCTACCTAGGGTTTGCATTAGGAAATCCCCTATATAACACAACATTTTTCCTCTTTTTTGTGTGTGGGTTACAAATCCAACTACTAAAATTTTAGAATTGATAAGAGTAGACTAAGAGCTATATTTTCAAATTTTGAACAAGCAAAAATTAATAGACTATGTTAATTAACACAACTATCTCACACTTTTTGGTTGAATTTTGGAGGGAATAATTTGTGGAGCATATAGATCTAGAATCTGATGTGTTAGCTAGTGAAAACAACTTTAGGACTAGGACACCTAGCACATTAATTTGTAGTTTTTAGGCTTAGATTTTAGTGATAGGTTCTTTTTTGTTTCTTATCTATAGATCTACACTTTTGTGTTTACATTCTGATCTATTTGTCTATTTATGCCAAATCTTGTCAATTTCCTAGCATTTTACCTAGTTCTTGCATCATTTCTTATCATAATTATATCCAATCACATCAAATTAAATTTAGGGAACAATTAATTATAGTACTCAACTCTCCTAATTGACTAGAATTCAGCCTTGAGCCTAATTGATTGTTTCCTAACATTTGAAATAGATATTTGGGAATGATTCCTAGTTTTCATGTTTAAACTAGTGAACTCTCATTTCCCCTATAGTTTTGAATGAGAGAAAGATGAAGTAGAAATTTTGGAAGGAAAATTGTTTCTATTATTTTCAAAAATCTGTTTCAATTCATCATTATTCTTCTTATAATAATAGTGTTCATCATGTCTTGTATTCTTGAAATATGCACCAAGTAGGGTTCTCCTTCTTAGATGATTCTCCCTCGCAAGAGGAATTTTTATATTATTTTGTGGAAATAGATGTGGATTTTGTGTTCTTCTTAGGCTTGTTCTTTTTCTTATTTTTTCTAGCAGAAGATTTCTCATCCTTTGTAATCAAGGAACGAGATTTTGAAGACTTCAAGACACCCATTTCAATAAACATGTGTGTGTGTTATAAGATTTTTCTATGAAGATAACCACCAAATATTTAGAAACCTAATGGAAATTATAATTAAAATAAAATAATAATTTGATAAGAATAAATTGTATCCCTATCAATGAATTCAAATAGAAAGCATGAATATGAATGGTATTACCAAAGAGACCCTTCCATTCTATATGCCAAGATGAACATAAGATTGCATAATATTTTGACACGTGGCTTAATCTTATGAATTGATACAAAAAGTGATAACATATCCATTGAGGGTGGAAAAGTGATAACTATCCTCTTAAAGTGCAAATTCTACTCAAAATGAGAAGAATCTGATGTGTTGCCTAAGTAAACTTAAGTAGCATGTATGATTAGGACCTAGGCAATGAACTTGTTTGGTACAACATCTCTTTCACACCAACATATGCACACACACACACACACCTATACAATTATATTACATATAATGTATATGATATATGTATGCATATGGATGCATTTATACACATAGACACATGTATACATATACACATGCATACATACATACAAGCATACATGCATGCATAATTAGAAAATCACATTATAGAAGAAATATATATATTCCTTCAAATATATGGTGTGGATACACACTAATTAGAAAATCACATTACAGAAAAAATTATATTCCTTCAAAAATGTGGTGTCAATATGCATCTTTAGAAACATAATATATATGCTATGAAAATGGCATAAATAGAAATTGAAAAAATATTTGTTAATTAGCACTCACCCTACACATAGGTTAGAAGTGAATGCCATTCCACTCAAAACATTTTACAAATTATATTTTTTGGGGGCAGGGTAAGTTCACAAAGATGGTGGTCAAAAAGGGGGGTATAAGTGGATGCTTTTTTTCTAAAATCGGGTGAACCTAAACTTGGAGGCAAAATTTGAAAGTCATCCACTCAAGATATGAAGATAATCACAGAACAAATATTGTAGTACTCTGAATCCAGTTTCCAAACTACTAAACATTTTCAAAATTGGATAAGATTAAGGGGGTCAAATCCTTCACACATGAAAAAAAGACCCTAATTTTTTCTAAAAAACATACCATAGTGTCTGACGTGCGCATAAAAAAAGTAATAGTTAGATTTAGTATTTTGACAAATCCTTTGGTAGAAAGATAGTTAAGAGTGAGCACTAGAAGATGTGTATTTTTTTGTAATTTTTTGTCGATTATATTTTTTTATGATTTTTCCAATCAAGCACATCCTGAAAAATTAGGTACTTGTTCGTGCGCGAAGCATAAGTTACACTAAACAAATAAAAATACAAGGTTCCTCTCTCTCTCTCTCTCTCTCTCTCTCTCTACCTCTCCCTCCCTCCCCTCTCTCTCTCTCCCTCTCTCTCTCCCTCTCTCCCTCTCTCCCTCTCCCTCCTTCCCTCATCTCTCCCTCCCCCATACTCTCCCACCCTCTCTCTCTCTCTCTCCCTCTCCCTTCCTCCATACCCCTTCTTCTCTCCCTCCCTACCCCCTCTCCTCTCCCTCTCCTCTCCCTCCCCCCTCCTTCTTCTCTCCCTCTCTCCCTCCTTCCCTCCCTCCCCCCCTCTCTCTCCCTCTCTCCCTCTCCCTCCTTCCCTCTCTCTCTCTTCCTCTCCCTCCTCCCCTCCTTCTCTCCCTCTCCCTTCCTCCATACCCCTTCTTCTCTCCATCCCTCCTCCCTCTCCTCTCTCTCTCTCTCTCTCTCTCTCTCTCTCTCTCTCTCTCTCTCTCTCGCTCTCTCTCCCCTTCCTTCCCTCCTTCTCTCTCCCTCTCCCCTACTCCACACCCCTCTCTCTCTCTCTCTCTCTCTCTCTCTCTCTCTCTCTCTCTCTCCCTCTCCCTCCTTCTCTCCCTCTCCCTTCCTTCATACCCCTTCTTCTCTCCCTCCTCCTCCTCTCCCTCTCTCCCTCCTTCCCTCCCTCCCCCCTCTCTCTCCCTGTCTCTCTGTCTCCCTCTCCCTCATTCCCTCTCCCCCCCTCTTCCTCTCCCTCATCCCCTCCTTCTCTCCATCTCCCTTCCTCCATACCCCTTCTTCTCTCCCTCCCTCCCCCATCTCTCTCCCTCTCTCCTTCCCTCCTCTCTCCCTCTCCCTCTCTCTCTCTCCCTCATTCCCTCTCTCTCTCTCTCTCTCTCTCTCTCTCTCTCTCTCTCTCTCCCTCTCTCTCCTCCCCTCCTTCTTCTCTCCCTCTCCCTTCTTCCATACCCCTTTTTCTCTCCCTCCCTCCCCTCTCTTCTCTCCCTCCCCACTCCTTCTTCTCTCCCTCTCTCCCTCCTCCTCTCCCTCTCTCCCTCTCTCCCTCTCTCTCTCTCTCTCTCTCTCTCTCTCTCTCTCTCTCTTCCTCCCTCCTCCCATCCTTCTTCTCTCCCTCTCCCTTCCTCCATACCCCTTCTCTCCCCCCCCCCTCCTTCTCTCCCTCTCTCCCTCCTTCCATCCCTCCCCCCCTCTCTCTCTCCCTCTCTTCCTCTCCCTCTCTCCCTCCTTCTGTCCCTCCCCCCTCTCTCTCTCCCTCTCTTCCTCTCCCTCCTCCCCTCCTTCACTCCCTCTACCTTCCTCCATACCCCTTCTTCTCTCCCTCCCTCCCCCCTCTCTCTCCCTCTCTCCTTCCCTCCTTCTCTCAGCCTCTCTCCCTCTCCCTCTCTCCCTCTTCCTCTCCCTCCTCCCTTCCTTCTTCTCTCCCTCTCCCTTCCTCCCTCTCCCTTCTTCTCTCCCTCCCTTCCCCCTCTCCTCTCCCTCCCCCCTCCTTCTTCTCTCCCTCTCTCCCTCCTTCCCTCCCTCCCCCCCGCTCTCTCTCTCTCCCTCTCTCCCTCTCCCTCTCCCTCCTTCCCTATCTCTCTCTCTTCCTCTCCCTCCTCCCCTCCTTCTTCTCTCCCTATCCCTTCCTCCCTCCCTCCCTCCCCCCTCTCCTCTCCTCTCCTCTCCCTCCCTCTCTCTCTCTCTCTCCCTCCCTTTTCATTCACATTTTCCTACTAACAATAGCGCATACGGGTTACTGAACCTATTAGTTCACTGCCTGCGATAACATTTTTTAGGCTTAGGAATGCGTATGCGCTATGTATTAGTACATAATGGGAAAAAAAATACTGTTGGGCTTGCCAACATTTTATGGATTAACAACACACATGCGGTTATTAATGTAGAGCGTACATGATACATATACACAGTTTAAGTTGCCCAAGAGCCTCAACGGCCTCAAACGAAGTTTTTGAGGTCATTGAAGGTCCCACTAGAACTGTGTCTGCACCTGTATCACTGTTTTATTTATAGAAGTAAGTGAATTTTTTGTTTTTGCATGATTTTAAATGATTGAATTGTTGTTCTTATTAGTTTTTTCAATAGTATTGTAATTGTTTAATAGTTTGATTCCAAAAAATAGTGATAACATGCACTCAAATTCAAGTTCACTGGTAATTTATACGAGATAGATGGTATGTTTTTTCTCTTCATGCATGTATTGTTTATGGGAAGAATGTGAATCACAAGAGACAAATGGTCTTGTAGACCATTGGTTCCCATTGATTCATATCAAATTTGTAGAGCACTACAATTGAGCCAGATGGAGACATCAGTGGATTTTGACCATGTATCTGACCTAGTGGGTTCAGGTGCTTTTTTGAGTTAATTTTTTTGCAAGTATTCTTTTTGGTTCATTTTGTTGTACATCATACTTTATTTTTGGTATTAATTAACACTTTATAAAATGCAGGTCATGTGTATGTAGTTATTGCAGAAGAGAACAATGAAGAAGGACCGGACTACTATTTGTGTCGTTGTGTTCAACCAAAAAGAAAATTGACAACCACAATCATTGATGGAGAGGGTATTGAGTACCTAATAGGATCTATTGTCATGACAAGAGCATGGCTTAGGAGATACCCTATCAAGAATTCTGATGTTTGGTTGTTCGAGGACTTTGAAACACACAGACATATTCTTCATTTCTCTAACCTTTTTGTTGTAACAAATATTTATTTGATGAAGTATTGTGGTAGACCTCATAACAAGATTTTATGGAAAGTTCATGAATCTGACCATGAGGCAATACTTGACACAATATGGGTTAGAGCCGATCCTGAAGGCTCACTTGGTTGATTCTATGGCTCCAAGTAGAATGATTTTGAGAATTTTGTATAAATCATCAACGAATTGTTCACTCATCGACTGATCTAGGAGCTAATGTCTTCGCTCTCCTCTCCTTGTCACTCTTAGGAATTTTCTTGAAGACATACTTAAATGGATCCACGTTATGGTTGTACCGCGAAGGGGTCTATTGTAGATTAAATGTAAAATTAATACAATGTACTAACATAAATATATCAAAAACACTTAAAATCTATAATATAGAGAACAATGACATACCTGTGCCTAACATGCTTCTCCAATGGACTGAGGATGGCTCACCATCAATGGAGAAACTATCTCTATTACCTATACAAAAAATGTTCAAAGATTAAATACAATTAATATAATGATAAGTATTGTACAGGTTAAAAACAATTAATGTAATATATCAAACAAAAGTGTACCGGATCCTGAGATGCTTCTTCTGTGCACGGAGGAGGGTTTGCCATTGATGAAATAGGTATGTATATTTCCTATATGAAAAAATTATAAGATTATAATATATCACAAGTTCACATGTACGCGTGCATATAATCATGAAATCAAGAAAATAAAGTAGAGATACATACCTCTGCCCTCTCTTGATCCACAGGTGAATCAGGTGCATTCAACAAATCCACATAGCTCAATGGCCACTATACATGTAAAATAGACAAAAAACACTAATCAATCTACAAACCCCAACTAATACTTGATTTGAACATTTCCAAACAATTGTACAACTAAAAATGTGTTCAATTACCTTCTTCCCACGTTTTGGCATCTTCGAGGAATTCTTTTTCTTAGGACAAGCCCTAGACGTGGAGGGGGTACCCTAAAAAAACAAAATTAACATGAGATAGTACATATAATATATTAAACATAATTTTAAAAATCTAAAATGAAATGACTTGCATATTCCATCCAAACAATACATAAAAAGGGTTGTACAAAATATGATACTGTATAGCCTTGTAGGCCAAAATCGATCACTGAGAGTGTGATGTCATCAATCTGTGATATTTGGTCCCCTATCAACACCTACAAACCAAAAATTGGACCAAGAATTAAAGATATTAGTATATCTTGTATTTTTTTTGAATTCAAAGTCTACTATTCTATTTTAACATGTTACAAAATTTATACCTCAGTCATCAAAGTTGCAACTGTAGTAACTAGGGGAGGAGTATGGGATATCACTGCTGCATCCTAAAATGCATATTATTTGTCTCAATTTAAATCAATGTATAAATGAAAATTCACTTATGTAATTACAAATTTAAAGTGACTTATAAATAAAATGCTGTGAATTCAAATCAACACACCTGTGTCTGTCGCTCATGGGCAAACAACATGTCCATCAACTCATTTGTCAGCGTGAAATCCTCAGCCGTGTGGACCTGATATCTACTCCCACAAATCATGCACAGATGAGATGTGGATCCATCTACATCGGCTGCATCATCTATCCTCGAGTATATCCCCAACCAACTGACACACATATGTTGGATGGGCTCTTTGTCACCACCTAGAGGAACTAATGGCTCATCATCCAATACAATAGGATGTGCTAACGATGTCCCATGCTCGATGATGGCACCGGTCAACAAGGTGGCCGCTTGAAGAGTCTGTAGCTCCATCGACTCTTTCAACTCTAGTGGGACAACCTGATGCACCTTGGGTTTGGGTGCTAGGGGGTGGCGACTCTCCATGGCTAATCGCCTATGGGCTCCAGGTCTATCTTGGGTAGAGCCATCACCTCTACCATGGAACTCTCTCATGTCAAAATAGTTTGGGTGCACATTAAGCACAAACTCACAATATACTTTTCTCAAAAAATATAATGGCACCTCATAATTATTACAAGGTGGATCATCAAAGACCATTCACCACCTCTGCCAAAAAAGATTCTTCATCTGTACATTGGTACACCAATGTATGGGAAACCTCTTTGCATTAAGAGGTAATGACTGAATAGTTTTGGGATCAATGAAAAGGGCACATATTTGTTGTTTGCTAATATTTTTGTTTTTTACTCCCTCATATGATAGCCCATCGACATAGAATTGACGAAACCTATCCCTAAAGTTTCCCCATTTGGTAATTTGTGTCGAAATAGCTATGGCACCACTAGCTAATGTTTCTAGGCTAGTGGCGAGGGATTGATGATGCTCAAGTTTAGATGTTTTCAATTTAACAATTAGTCTATTGATTTTAGACGTATTTTGTCCTAACTGATTAATTAATTGCTCTTGTGTTTCAGGTGTGCGGTCAAAAGGAGGAATTGGGGGTGTATCTTGTGGGTTTTGAGGAGGTGCATTTGGTTGTTCTTGTTGTGGATTAGAAGAATCTGATTTTTGAAACAAAAAAAGAAAAAACCTAATAAAAATTAATGAAATTAAATTCAAAATGTAAAACAAATTGAACAAACGGGAAAGAAAGACAAAAATTAACAAAAACTAACCTTGATCCATAGTGTCTGGAGGAGAAATCTTGCACCCCGTTCATGGTTTAGTAGAGAAAATGAAGAAAAAACGAAGTAAAAACGCGCTTTTCACAGGAAAATAAGAACTAGTTTTTTTAGAAAAAACTTTTTTTGACAGGGACTACGTAGGTGGTGTTTTAGGGATTATTAGCGTGTACGCATTCATTTTCCTAGAGGTAGCACATACGCGCTACTTTTCCTAAAAGCAGCGCATACGTGCTACTTTTTCTAGGCTTGGGAATTACAAACCTAAGCGCGTACGCGGTCATTTCAAAATTTAGAACCGCGTATGCACTGCTTGCTTTTCCATTTTTTTTGGGGTGGTGTCCACTTTTCTGACCACCATCTTTGTGCATATACCGGGTACTAATAATTTTATAACTACTTTTTAGTCAAAATCATGCAATATTTGTGTTAATATATACAATTTAAAAAAAATCTTTGTTGGCTTTCACATATTGAGGTTGCTACTAGGTAAGTGACCTAGTGGAAAAAGGAAAAAATTGTTATTAGCAATTCTTGGATTGGTCAGCATTCCATTATATATGCATTCAAATAAATTGCACCACAAGCTCTTAAAATTGATGGATAAGCTTATTATTTCACAATAATTTTTTCACTTTACATATATCGCCCAACCATAATACTTAGTTCAAATGATCCAATATAGACCTAACTATAGAACCATATGTAAAGGTTCCATGCTCCTCCTCATCTCTTTGCCTAGCGAGAGTGGAGCAATGATAAATGCAAATAGATTATAGTGTGTAGAAATTTGTTGATAGGTATTAACATTTTGAATTTTAAGGTGTAGCGATATAACTAGACAATAACACTTTAGACTATAGGATGTGGTTAAGCTAGGTTAGTTATTTTAATATTTAATTATTAAAACTTTCTTGATAAAATTCTAATATTAACATTGCTAATATCTCTAAACCTTACTCATAACCAAATTAGAGTTATACTTGCCATATTTCTTAAAAACGAAAGTTTATATAATGATGAGATGATTACGTAGTCTCTAATCACTCTCTCCCTATTAATCATTTCATGTGTGTTCTTTGCAGTCATCTCACTATCAAAGAATTCATTGCGTTGAATCGTTTGATGCCATCACCTTTTTATGAAATTGATATCATTATCATTATTATACCAAAAAAATTATACATTATCTACAAATTATTTCTAAATTTGATTGTTGTTGGATCACACTCCATGATGGGTACAAGGAGATGCATTTTATAAATACAAAATGCACAAGATGTCTAATTTTGTTTGACTAGAAAATTTCGGTGACCAAAAAGTCTAAAGCAGAATGTCATAATGACTGCATAATACACATTATGACCAGGACCCTTTCTAGCCGTAGATCCAAAACGAACGACTTCTGATCCATTTAAAACGTACGTTGGAAGTAATTTTAACGCAACAAACCAATTAGACCATGACGCATTCATTTTTGGTCCATAGGATTTTAAGCAATAAATTTCTTTTCTCATTTTCTATTATGATCATTTATCTATTAGACATGATGATTAATTGACATTTATCTATTAGACATGATGACTAATTGACGTGTCTAATTCATTCAAAATGAATGATCCATTTGAAAAATGTTTTAGTTAGAAAATAATTCTATTATAATCATAAAGACAATTCATTTTCATTTTGGTCAAGAAGATTTTAATTACTAAAATTTTATTTTCATATTTTACACTATCTTTTTCTATTTTATTCTATATTATTATGACTTACCCAATAAACATTAGGATCAAGACTTCAACAAAGTGTGGATTCAAAACAAATGAGTCTTAATCTATTTTAAACATATATTAGTCTAAATCAACTTCATTGAAAATAACAAATTAGATCATGATTCATTATTTGCGATAGCTTTAATAAAGACAATATATTTTCACTTTGGTCAAAAAGATTTTAAGTTGTAAATTTTTATTTTCATCTTCTATCTTATATTTCTCTTATTTTATATTATGATGACTTACCTTATAGGCATTATGACCAAGACCTTATCAAAATTTGGATTCAAAACAAATGATTCCTAATTCAATTCAAACACATACTAGTCAAAATCAACATCATTGCAAATAAGAAACTAGACCACAATTCATTATTTGAAATAGCTTTAATATAGACAACTCATTTTCACTTAGTCAAGAAGATTTTAAGTAGTAAATTTTTGTTTTCATCTTCTACCCTATCTTATTCTATTCTATTCTATATTATGGTAACTTACCAAATAGACATTATAACCAAGACCTATGTAGATTCAAAACAAATGAATCCTAATCCATTTACAACACATATTAGTCAAAACCAACTTCATTGCAACTAAGAAATTAGACCACGACTCATTATTTGTAATAGATTAAAGACAATGCATTTTCACTTTGGTCAAGAAAATTTAAAGTGGTAAATTTTTATTTTCATCTTCTAGCTTATCTTATTCTATATTACGATGACTTACCCAATAGACATTATGACCAAGACTTTATCAAAGAGTGGATTCAAAACAAATGAATCCTAATCCATTTAAAATACATATTTGTCAAAATTAACTTTATTGCAAGTAAGAAATTAGACCATAACTCATTATTTGCGACAACTTTAATAAAGACAAATCATTTTCACTTTGGTCAAGAAGATTTTAAGTAGTATTTTTTTTTTCATCTTCTATCCTATCTGATTTTATTCTATTATATATTATGACGGCCTACCTAATGGACATTATGACCAAGACCTATCAAATAACCCCAAGGGTTCGACGTAAGCATTATTAAAGAACCCAGACCAAACCCAAATCCTATAGTGTGCAAGATTTTGTCGAGCATCACGGAGATTATGGAGCATGTTGCATGACCAACACAGAGCCCGGTGACACATAAATAGGTCCAAACCTATTATAAGCAACTAAGGTGACCTATCCACATGCTACACCAAGGAGAGCGACAAACATCATTCTCAGTGATTGGAATAGTTAGGGAATAGTAGATAGGGGAAGGGTGATCGAAAAATCTTCTATTTTTATTATTTTCATTGCAATAAGCCTATGGTAGCCTATGAGATTGCATATGGGGCCACTGGGGTGAATGCCAGGAACATGTGAAGGCCTACGGGCATGTTATCATGCCATTTACATCAGTAAATGTTACTATTTCATACTACATTCAATTGTGTGTTGTGTTTCATTATTTGTTTGGCTGCAAGGTTTGACAGTCCATTCTGAAACTCTCTAACCTTGGCTGCATCATAGGTATAGATGATATGAGTTGTAGAAATGATTGTGATAGATTATATGTTCATAAATTTGGAACTAATAAATCTCCAATGATATATAGGAGAATTAGTCCCTTCTAAATGATAGTATTAATAGAATCATGATCTATAAATAAATTAAGGAGTTAAAACTATTGTGCTCCCCATAAGATCTACAATCATTACACGGTATAAATTTTAGTGTATATGAATTTATGATACATAATAAATTTTACTGTATATTGGTCCTTTTAGTTTCAATTTAATTGGGAAACTAAGACATAAAAATCAAAGCGGAGGGAGGTAAAGTTTGTAAAGTATCAATAGAACCAGATTTTTTTAATATATAATTATATATTTATATTACATGGAATAGAGGGACTTAACAATCCATAACCCAGAACTATAAAGACCCATATGGAACCAAAAAATGGCCTTTACAAAAGATTTATAATGCATTAGATGTTGTCAGACATATATATTAGAATTACAAGAAAATTATGACTAGAGGAAATACATAATTTTGATTATTATATTTTCCTAAATTTTGGCAAATAGTCTTGGAGATAAAAATTTACAAAAGATATCTAGCACAAAGCCCTTCTTACATTATTACCAAGCATATCCTTTCATTTACAAATTATACATTCAATATTTAATTGTCCAAGAACTATCTTGAGGCACTTGTAGGCTATAAAATTGGTTCAACAACCAGCCATTTGAATGGAGAACCCCCTAGTAAATGTCGATTCATTATCTTGGTACCTAACTGTTAGCCCCAACTAGTACTGAGAGGGGAGGGATGAATCAGTACATTATCGGTTTTTATTAATTGATACTTTAGCTTTAAATATGAACTAATTAACCATTCACCAATGTACACATTTACTACAGAAGATTAAGCATACCTGAAAAGATACATAAAGACACACAGATTTATCTCGTAGAAACCCAATAGGGAGAAAACCACGGTGTGAGTAGGAACTCATAAAATGTGTACTCTTCTGGAGTATGCTCGATGAAGAGCCATCCTTGTTAGGAGATTACAAAGACACTGGTTAGGTGTCACTCGGTTAACGGATTTTAATCAAGGCCGATTAGTGCCTTTACCCTGTTAAAGTTAGCCTGGTTAAAGGACTTAGAACATCAGTTAAGATGTTACCCGGTTAAGGGATTTACACAATGGGACCTGTTAAAGTCCACCTAGTTAAGGGATTTATATTGCAGTCATTTCAAAAAAACAGATAAATGATGAGATACATGAAGCTACACATTATCCTGATCAAATCACAATTAGGCATCAGTCTGGGTCTGCATTGGTAATGCCTGCCCTTCACAACTCTGCCTTCTGCTAGTTTGCTGATACTTGAATCCAGCATTGTTGATCCTTTGTCATCTAAGTCACTGCTCTGTGAAATCACACTCTACCGGTCTTCTGTCACTCGACTCTGCACACACTAAAACTCCCCCTATGTCCTTTTTCACATTAACTTTATTCACCTTGACAACAACCATCTCAAGAATGAGATACGTGAATTTATAGACCCTTAAGTCTTTGGCCAACTTTTCCCTCAAAAACATACATTTCAAAATTCAGTTGTCAAGCCTTAAAATGTGCTTATAAAATCATGCAGAAATCTCTGTCAATACTGTCGAACATGTCGATATGTCAGTTGATTGACTGAGAGAAGACTTCAAATTTAACTGGTTGTAACTAAACGTTACCAGTTTGTCGATTACCAACTTTTCCAGTGAACCGATCACCACCTTATCTAGCCGATTTGTTTCTACGTACCGGTTTAGTCTTTGCTTAGCCGGTGGACATCTTCCTTACCGATCTACTCACTGCTACCCAAATACCTTACTGTTTGCCGGTCTACTACTTGACAGTCTACTGCATGTCGATATACTTACTGTCTGCCGCTACTTGTCGGTCTACTGCTTGCCAGTATACTTACTGTCTCTCTTTCAACTGAGCAATAATCTCATTGGCTTCATCAATCCACTTCTGATACCGGTACTCTTCCATGAATTTTATCCTCAAGTTGTTAAGCTTCACTTCAGAGGGATTGTCCTCTGATACCAATTGTTAGTCCTATGGTATTTCTCTGCATTTCTCATATTCATCTTTCCCTTTCTTCTACTTTACCAATAGTATTGGCGTAAGTCATACTCCTACTAAAGTGGGGGCTAAATGTGGCATCGTAAAATTGCGACCCTTGCAATTTTGATCATGTTTTAGGTCCTCACCTTAGCGATTGCATTTCTCTACTTAATTGAGACCCCTCTCTGCATCATCATTCCAAATCTCCTTTTGTTCTATCCCTTGTATCACCTTGTGACCCTATCCAAGACCCAAAATAGGGAAAGATAGGGGTGTGGCCCCCCTGTCCTCCCTCTTTGGGTGGCCCTAAAATGGGTCCATCTGACCCTTGACCCTAATTTTCTCTCCAAGATTTAAATTTCCCTTATGTCGGCCTTCAGTGAGACTAAAATTAATTCTCCTAGGCATGTATAAAAGGGGACTTAATTCCCTCATTTGGCAGGATAATATATACAAGAATAAGCAAAGATTAGCAAAAATTGGGTAAACACGTGGAAGGTCTCCATTATCGTCATCAAGCATTCAAGTGTCCAAGTCTTCAAGCATCCATCAAATCTTCTTCTTCATGTGTCTTCTTCATTCATCCATTGGAGTAACATTACAACATTCATTTGCAAGCATGTGTGTGTGTTACAGTTTTGTCATGTTACATGTCATTTCATGCAACACTTGTGGTTACATTCAAGAAACAAAGAAACCATCATCAACAAATTACAGATCTACAAGGTATATATTTCCATTATTTACATTTAAGCATTTTCAATTACTTTCTTTCAAGGTTGATTCCTCAATCGGGGTTTGACTAATGCAAACTCCTATCTGCAACCCTTCGTCCCTTCTTTTTTGTGTGTAGATTGCAGGTGCACAGCTGTAATTGCAGATTTGAGCTTCATTTTTCAGAGACGGAAAAACCCTTTTCAACACAGATTTTTTGGAGGACCAGGTGCAACTTCAACCCTGTCCCGTTGACTTTTCTCCAAATTTGTAGGGTAGATCTGTATTAGTCTAAATATATCAGATTTGAAGTTACAACATGATCCAGAAATGATAGCTCCTTATTTCATCCATTTTATCTCAATTTTCTGCATAGTGAACAAGTCAACTCTTCTACTTACAAAAGAGGACAAATTACATTTCAACCCTTGTAATTCACTTAGTATTTAGATCCTTATTCACTCCAGGGTTTGGATCTAGTGAATTCAACCCTTCTTTTGAATGTAAAGTATCTCCCAAGTGAAAATCATCCTAGTGATTTCCTTTCTCTCTCCTAGGTCGGGAATCTCTAGGGTTCAATTTTCCACTTTACACATACCAAAGTGGCTTCAAGAAGAAGCCACAAATATTGGAGTGTAAACAAATTGCATGTCTGATGATGTAACCCTTTTCATGCAAACTCCCCCCAAAATTGATCTAGTAGAGGTGATCGATTGCTTCACTAATGCAACCAATTAGGAGCAACAAGATGTTGTTGATTGTGAACAAGAAATTCGCATAAGTGAAAAAAAACCTGACTTTGTGCCATGCATCCAAGAGGATGGGCAGCAAGTGCTAAGGCAAATCAACAGATTCTTGAGACTTCCAGTGCAGAGAATGAATCAATCTTCATGGGAAGGTAGGAGAGGAGTGCTATGTCTTAGTAGGCAGTCACATATCTTGACATCTGATAACTACATTAAAATGCTAAATGAGAAAGAGGTTGAAAGGAAAGGAAATGAGGAATTACAAGAATGAATGAAAGAACAAATGAAGCAGAGGAAGGCAGAACATGAAGTAGATGCGGTAGAAAGGGAGGCTATGACAATAGAAAAAGCAACAAAAAGATTGTAAGAATCCCCAAAAATAAGAGAAGTCAAAGAAAGATGAGAAAGCAAAGATTGAGAGGTAGATGAAGGCAGCTAAAAAGAAAGATAAATAGCTAGAGAAAAGAAAATATATGATCACAGTCGCAGAACCTGTACCCCACCAACACCCAGTTTTGATCGATATGTTGAACCTCTTGTCTCCAACTTTTGCAACTATTAGTAATATGCAAGTTGGGATTGCGCCTAGATTCTCAAACATCATGCAACTTAATTCAGGTGCAAACCAGGCGTTGCTTGCTCATATAGCAAGTTGCTTACAAGCCCCTCCAAACCAAGAAAACACCTATGCTGGCCTAGAGTCTTCTAGGCATGGATATGTGACACCTCCTCCATTTAATACCCATATGGATAATTGATCAAATCTGTGATCAATTATATTTTTTTAGCACTCTGAATATTGTAGTTTTAGTTTAGATGTAACCGTGATATGATTATAAAGTGACATAGTGCCATATTTTTGTAATGTTTTCAGAACTCCGTTGTTGTTTTTCTGCTATCTATTGATCCAAATCCAATTGATATATAAATCTCATATGATTTTTTTTCTAATGTCAACTAACTGTGTTGCTTGCAGCCACACACACACACACACAGATATATATATATATATATATATATATATATATATATATATATATATATATATATATATATATATATATATATATATATATATATATATATATATATATATATATATATATATATATATATATATATATATATATATATATATATAAACCCTCAAATGGAGACAATAATAGTACACCTATTAAATTCAATGATACAAACAATGAAAATGAAACCCTCAACACTGTAGACCATGATAATACTCTATTTTTCTGACTTTCTGTGTAATTATTGTGGCATTATAAATAGCTCGAGAGATGATTGAAATGAAATCATCAACACCATTTAAAGAAATGATGGAATAAAAAACAATGGAGAGAATAACAGTACACCCATTAAATAAAATGATTACAAATTAAGAGTTTAATAAAAAAGTAACAAATAATCAAATTTTTTGCCATTCTCTGTGAGGATTTCAATAATATTATACTATAAGAGAGCACTGAAATGAAACCCTAAACCACATACAAAGAAATCATCAATAGACAAAGCATAATCCAGGTACGAAGGAGCATAAACCATCATTGGACATCCAATCTGCAAGGAGGAAGAGCGCGAGTGTTACCTTGCCAGAGGAAGAGCAAAAGGATTGGTGTTATAGACGGTCAAGTGGAAAGAGAAATGGCGGAGAATAAGGTTTGCAGAGTAAACAATGAAAATGCCCCCAAAAATCTTCATTTCCCAAAGTTTTTAGGGCAACATAGTTGATGGTATTTCGTGCCAAGTAGGCCCATAACATGTACGCCCGAAGGCGGTTATGGGTGGTCAACAAATGTTTTGACCACCCATTTTAAACTTTATAATATTTAAAATATGTTTTAAACATATGCTTAAATTAATATATTTAGGTACATATTAATTTGTAAAAAGGTGAATATTATAATAGTTATAAGATATTTTATAAATACGTATTGGTCTTGTTGTGTGCGGTTATTGGCACAATAGAGATCAAGTATCGGGCGGTTATTGGCGCAATAGAGATCAAGTATCGGGCAACACTTTGAAATGACCACTTTTTGACTTTTTTATGCATAACGACTCGTACAAATCAGATGAACGCATTTGTATCAAAACATGTCACGTGATGATAGACACAATAGCAAACAAGGCCAGTCTTGACTGCGAACTTTAGGGTTGTATGTGAGTGACAGGTGACAAGTGAGAAGCAGCTCATGTGACACAGAAAGTGACAGACAGAGTCGATCAATAATGTAAAATTGTGAGATCGAATAGGTAATGGGTGGAAGCGCTGAGGCGTGGAAACAACGTGGAAGGCTTCTGTACAAGACCAATGACTTCTCATTTCCACCGAATTCTTTCTTTACACAACAGTTTCTCCATGGAAACTTACAAGAGAGCCCTGAATACACGACAAGGTTTCTCCATCAGAAATCTTGTGGAATCTGCGTACCATCGGAAAAATGAGTTGGAATTGACGTAGAAAACAACACTGTTCTACCAAAATCATACGGAATTAACTTTACGCGCTTTCCCACTTCCTTCCTTATTCCTCTTTCCGTCATATTTACAAGATAAAAAAGAGAAGACTCCACTCGTCAAAAATGAAAAGATAGGGTGTGGCCCCAATCAAATGTCGGTGAAAAGATAGAAGCGGGAGTGGGAAGCAGTGATGAGATAACAAGACCAAAGAAAGCATGTGAAAGTGAAAGTTGTGGAAGAAAGCAAATAATGGGGTTACACGATTGCCTGCAAATTTCTCGCTTCTCATTTATTCTAAAATGAACTGACTACCCACTACGCCTTATTCGCGTAAACCACGTGATGATGTGACCATCACTTGAAAGTAGATTAATGTTCTGAGATTCTCAGTCAGTGTCAAAATCAAATTTTCTATGGCATTCCTATTTTCTGTGACTTTATATAAAGGTGAACGTATTGGACAAGCCAAAGAGTCTCGTTCAATGTCAATGTCAATGTCAAAGTCAATGTCAAAGTCAATGTCAAATTTGCTATGGCATTCCTATTTTCTTTCATTATTGTCGTCTGTCAAATTTCTCGCTTCTCATTTATTCTAAAATGAAGTGACTACCCACTATGCCTTATTCGCGTAAACCACGTGATGATGTGAGATGTATTTTCCAAAAAATTGTGGAATCGTTTGAGATTTAACCAAGTCTTCTCATCTTTCCTTTCATTTTATATCAGGTCACCATCACTTGAAAGCAGATTAATGTTTTGAGATTCTCAGTCAGTGTCAAAATCGGCACACTCGTCAGAATCAATGTCAATGTCAATGTCAAATTTTCTTTCATTATTGCCGTCTGTCCCACACTCGTCAGAATGAATGGCATAGTGTCTACCATAGTTAAATTCAACATTAGATTATTATAAAGGTTAGTGGCTTAGTGTCTACCATAGTTTATAGCCTACGATGTAGAGTTACAAATACTATAGGATTTAGAAAATGTATCTTATGGAAGAGATCATGATGTATAAGTAAATCATGAACTTGGAATCAATGTTAATGTGCAAGTGCAAGCATGTTATATGATCAAAGATTCTTATGTTTGATGATTTAGGGCATGTACCCATGCTGCTGATTAGTTTATTTCGGCTAGCAGCAGCGGCATTTGCCTCATGGAAAGTAAAGTTGCTGCTTATTTTTATGCAATTCTTTTAAATAATTTTTTTAAATGAAATTATTAGTAATATTCTTGCAAATAAAATTTGTAGGCAAAATTGTAGGCAAAAAAAAAAGGAGAGGAAATAAATATGGCAAAGCCACATGTCAGTTTTTTAAATTTTTTTAAATAAGCAGCCATTACTTATTTCTAGCCCCCCTTTTCTTTTCAAAGCTTATTTTCAATTTTTAAGCAGTTGCTAGTCTACCAAAATAGGGGAAGATTCCAATTTATCATTTTTCGTTAATTAAAATTTTGCATGGCAACACTTTAGCTGCTTAAATTTAAGCAGAAAATGTTCATAAGCAGCCACATGGGGACATGGGGCTAGCCATGATTCAATCAATCTCATAACACTTTGTATTAAGTATTGCAAAGAATAACATGGTCTATTGAGGGCAATATTTGTCGTTCTTAAAAGGAACTATGTGTATATGCTAGTAAAGAGAGACTATGGTTTACTTTCTTGACATCTAAAATTATAAATGTAATTTATTTTATCTTCAGATTTCCTTGATGTGATATTATAATCAAAATTTTAAAACTTTAAACTCATAAAGATTTCAAAAAATAATTGTAAAATTCTGATAATCAATTTATTTGATTTAATAGTACCTAAATCACCTATATTTATGTTTAAATAAGATGTATCTACATGTTTTCCATCAATCTTTACATATTTGATAAAAGATATCAGTACGTGTGATTCTAATTCTACAACCCCTAACCCATCAAAAATATCAACTATGTGTTACTCCAAATCGACCCTTTAAATTATTATAGTTACTTTAGTTATACTTGCAACTACCAGCTAGAGTAAACAAATTAATTCATAAAAATATAGAAAAACCTTTCTCTTTTAAAATATGCGAAAAATTCGTCAAAATGACGTGTGAAGGGACGATATGGTTTTCCTATTATTTTCTGTCGGCATGGAATAAGATATCCAGACTTTTGTAGTGTTTGCAAGTCAAAGTCAGTTTAAAAGTTGCCGCATTTTTATCAAGTTCTGTGTTGCAAAAACACAAAATTTATCAAACCCAACATCTTTAAAGATTCAATGAATTATTCAGTTATTTATATCTCACTAGGGGAAGAATTGTAAATTGCGCAATGTATCCACTTTCATTCAAGATGACTGCGGGTTGTGGTTTTTTGTTGATATGGGTAATAATGCTCCATTCTCAATTCCCATTTTCAACAGGGTGTTTACAAGATGAAAGAAGTTACCTACTAGATTTCAAGGCTGGGCTTAATTTGTCTTCAGGTCGGTTTTCCTCTTGGCGGGGATTCAACTGTTGCGAGTGGGAGGGTGTTGCGTGTGATTACCACACATCCCATGTCATTCGCCTTCATTTAAGTAGTGACCGTCATCATTGGTTCAAACAACACATGATTTGGTGTCTTAAGGGGTCCTATGGTGTCGTTAGGGGTCATATGGTGTCTTGTGACACCATAGGACCCCTTAAGACACCAAATCATGTCATTAGGGGTCATATGGTGTCTCGTGACTCCATAGGACCCCTTAAGACACCAAATCATGTCGTTAGGGGTCATATTGTGTCCTACAACCCTGTAAGACACAATATGACCCCTTATCCTCCTCTCTCTCTCTCTCTCTCTCTCTCTCCTCTCCTCTCTCTCTCTCCCTCTCTCCCTCTCTCTCTCTCCCCCTCTCCTTCTCTCTCTCTCTCTCTCTCTCTCTCTCTCTCTCTCTCTCTCCTCTCTCTCTCTCTCTCTTTCTCCCTCTCTCTCTCTCTCTCTCTCTCTCTCTCTCTCTCTCTCTCTCTCTCTCTCCCTCTCCTTCTATCCCTCTCTCTCTAAAATATGACCAATAAAATCCAATATCTGATTTAATTGAATATTGGATTTCTGCCATGTGGCAGTTTACTTCATAAATGGCGGCAACGGGAATTTTTTTAGGGGATCACATATTTTTTTACTAAAATCGGATATCCGATAAAATCGGATATCCAATAAAATCGGATATCAGATTTTATCAGATATCCGATTTTAGTACTAAAAGCCAAGAAAAAAAGGGTTTGTGGGCCATTCTGTAGATTCCAACGACCGACAGTCTGGGTCCTATGTTTTCTATCGAGGATCACGGGGTTTCAGACAACTAGAGACAAATTTGTGCTTTTGGGAGATTCTTAAAGTGAAAACTTACATTGTCAATCATGAAGGAGCATATGTGTGGAGGGAAATGGGGAGTAGTAGTCGTCGGAAGTCTAAATGCAAAAGAAAACATTCAAATGACCAAGTTGAAGTGTATAGAGAAAGAGATAGAGAATGTCATAGGAGGAGAAGACATGGTATGTTAAATATTGCTAATGTTACTTCAACTGAAGAGGAAATTGAAATTGAAAATGTGCCACAAGTTATTAAAAATGAAAATGTAGATTTTGAAAGTGAAAATATTGAAAATTTTGAAAATGTTGAAAGTGATAATGAAAATGCTCGACATGTGGAAAATTTTGACATAGGAGGTGAAAATGTGGAAAACTTTAACATTGAAGGTGGAATTGCCTCACCAAGTGAACCATATGTAACACCTAATTACTTTAGAAATGAAGACCCTCTCATGGATGAAAGAAAAATTCCAAATCCAAGACCTTCAAGAACCCCAAAATGGTTATTTGAAATCGATGAGAACATTATTGCGAATCTTAAAGGCAAGAGGTCAACAAGAACCGTTTGGTTGTGGGCTACAAAACTTTTCAACCAAAATTTTAGCAATAAGACATTGATCGAGCAATGCCAACTCTTTGTTCAATTGCTAAAGATGATAAAGATGAGACCATTGCTAAACAAATTGAAGATTCGTATGAACAAGAAGATGGAGAGAAATTCTATTATTGCAAAAAATCTATTTGATGCTCTCAATTATATTGGAAAGAATAACAAAGAAAGAGATAAGAGAGCTGCTTGAAGAGTGATTACAACCTCCTTAGTAAGCCATCAATTGAGGAAGGCTCGTCAAATGAGACAAACTTGTGTTGATTTTAACATAAACTGTAAAACTTTGGATAGAGCACTTGCATGAAGACAAAGACTTGACGATCCACTTCAACAAGATACATGGGCATTTGGTGGGAGGCTTCCACGTGTTGATAGAAAGTTTACTGACAATGTGAAGGAAGAGATTCAACAATTTTGGCACTCTGATTCTAGAGTGTCACCCAATGTAAAGGACGTTTTGAAATTAAGAATCAGCAACCGAGACTGCACACTGCATTCCAAACATTTCTTGGAATCAAGCCAAACAATGTTGTACAAATTTTTTTGTGAATTACATCCAACTTTGCAAATATCACAAAGGGCCTTTGAATCTTTGAAACCATTTTATTGTGTTCCTCTTAAGATTCACAATACCTGTTGTTGCAAGTACCATGTGGAGTTTTCAATGTACCATGAACTTTTATGTCATATTCGTTCTACGATGCATACTAATGAGATGTTGCAAGAGTGTGGTGCAATGCTATTTCCGACATCATCAAGAGACTTGCAAGATCTATTTTTATGCCCTAGAGATGATGGCTGCTATTTCTATAGAAATGATTGTTTGAATGAGAAGTGCTCAAAATGCGGTGGGTTGTCAAAGTTTGTTTCATGTTTTCATGAGGGCAGCGAATACGAGTTTGGAAATAATTATGTTGAGAAAAAAAGATACGAGACCGTGAAATATACTTTCAAGAGTGGAGGTGAATGTTCTAGATGCAAATTAGTCTCAAGAGAAGTGAGTATTGCTGATTTTATTTTGGATTTTAAGGAAAATCTTTTCTACAAGTATGCAAGGCACACCCATAGGTCTCAGTGGTTGGATCAAAAGTTGAAGATGTGTAAGAACTCTTTCCCGATTGGCACTATTGTATCGGTGGTTTATTTTGCAGAGAACTATACATTGCAACCACAAAATGAGGTACAGTCTCAGTACTACAATTCAGTCCAGATTGCTATTTTTGTTCACATTACATATAGACATGCTCCTGATAGTACAGAAGAGGATAGGAAGATAATTAGGGAGTATCATTTTTATATGAGTGATGATAGATCACACTCCTCCGAGTATGTGCAACATTCTTTCGAGATTTCTTTTGAGTTCTTGCATGAGAAAGATATTGCAATTAACCGACATATAATATGGTCAGATAACTGTACGGGTCAATTCAAGAATACCTGTATGTTTTATTGGTTGAGTAGAATGCATGTGGAGAGGCGTATACCTCTTATTTGGTGTTTTTTTGAGGCAGGGCATGGGAAGGGAGAGCATGATGGAGTAGGTGCATGTTTGAAGAGAGCTCTAGTTAAGGAGCAATTGAGGATTTCAAGTGCAAATTTCTCTGATGCACGTTCTATTGTTGATTGGTGTAGTTCAGCATTGTCACATGGAGGTACTCTTGATTCAGCAGTGAGCAGATTCTTTTGGTTGGTTGAGGAGGGAATAGTGGGAGATAGATTAGATTGTCAAACAATTAAAGATTCTTCAAAGATGCATTCATTTCTTAGCTCAGAAGCAAGTACATGGACCATTTGGACATGAGCATTGGCCTGTTTTTGTTAGAGTTATCTTCGGTGTGATTGGGATCAGTGCAAGTCAAGTGAGTGGGTTGATAGGTGGGTTCCCCACTATCTAACTCCTTTATCTCAAACAATATCCTTGTCAAACGATGACATGGAAAGTTCACTTGAGCATGATCATCTATCAGATCTTGTACAGCCAGGACATGTTTTTGTAGTTGTTGCACCGCAAGGGAATGAAGAGAGATCAGAATATTGGTTCGCACGATGTGTACAGGGAAAACAAAAGCTAACACAACCAGTGACAGATGATGATGGGTTCACATATCCTACAAGTTCAGTTGTTGTTGTGGGAACTTGGTTGCGAACATACATGATTAGAAAGAATGGCATACCTACATTTGAAGAATATGAGAGACACAAAACCATTATAATTTATTCACACCTTATTATAGCTACAAATGTCAAGTTGTTGAAGCATCAAGCAAAACCAAAGACCAAAGAGCTATGGACAGTGACTACTACTGATCATGAAGCAATACTAGATACTCTTAAACAAAGAGATGACCCTTCAGGCACACTTGAGTAGTAGGTCTTTAATGGTGCCTTATTTTTTTATCATGCATTTCATTTCAAACAATGATCATTAAACCTTAATGTTCAAGTTTGTTACGTGTATATTAAGGATGTGTTCAAAATGCAGGTCTATTGATGAACATTTTTTTTGGGCAACACGGTTTTTGCATGCACATAGTGAGTACACTTGATATAATTGGAAGGGATGTATTTTTGCAACACCACTTATGTTCATCCATGCATTTTATGTGTAGACTAACAATTCTTAAAAATATAGGTTCATGCTAGCTCATTCGTCATTGACAGGGCCCTCTCTTGGTAATGGTACATATTCCTTTGTGCATTAATGAGATTAAATTGTGGGTCTTGTCATGTTTATTATCATGAAGATGATTCAAATGCATGTGGCCAAGACACATCTATAGTGGATCAAATTGTCATGACAGATGATCTATTGAATTAAACATTTGACATTATGACCAAGACCTATCAAATAACCCCAAGGGTTTGACGTAAGCATTATTAAAGAACCCAGACCAAACCCAAATCCTATAGTGTGCAAGATTTTTTCGAGCATCACGGAGATTATGGAGCATGTTGCATGACCAACACAGAGCCCGGTGACACATAAATAGGTCCAAACCTATTATAAGCAACTAACGTGACCTATCCACATGCTACACCAAGGAGAGCGACACAGATCATTCCCAGTGATTGGAATTAGTATTTAAACACATCATGAGGCATGGGAAAGGAGCAACATAGTTAGGGAATAGTAGATAGGGGAAGGGTGATCGAAAAATCTTCTATTTTTATTATTTTCATTGCAATAAGCCTATGGTAGCCTATGAGATTGCATATGGGGCCACTGGGGTGAATGCCAGGAACATGTGAAGGCCTACGAGCATGTTATCATGCCATTTACATCAGTAAATGTTACTATTTCATACTACATTCAATTGTGTGTTGTGTTTCATTATTTGTTTGGCTGCAAGGTTTGACAGTCCATTCTGAACTCTCTAACCTTGGCTGCATCATAGGTATACATGATATGAGTTGTAGAAATGATTGTGATAGATTATATGTTCATAAATTTGGAACTAATAAATCTCCAATGATATATAGGAGAATTAAACCCTTCTAAATGATAGTATTAATAGAATCATGATCTATAAATAAATTAAGGAGTTAAAACTATTGTGCTCCTCATAAGACCTACAATCATTACATGGTATAAATTTTAGTGTATATGAATTTATGATACATAATAAATTTTACTGTATATTGGTCCTTTTAGTTTCAATTTAATTGGGAAACTAAGGCATAAAAATCAAAACGGAGGGAGGTAAAGTTTGTAAAGTATCAATAGAACCAGATTTTTTTAATATACAATTATATATTTATATTACATGGAATAGAGGGACTTAACAATCCATAACCCAAAACTATAAAGGACCCATATGGAACCAAAAAATGGCCTTTACAAAAGCTTTATAATGCATTAGATGTTGTTAGACATATATATTAGAATTACAAAAAAATTATGACTAGAGGAAATACATAATTTTGATTATTATATTTTCCTAAATTTTGGTAAATAGTCTTGGAGATAAAAATTTACAAAAGATATCTAGTACAAAGCCCTTCTTACATTATTACCAAGCATATCCCTTCATTTACAATTTATACATTCAATATTTAATTGTCCAAGAACTATCTTGAGGCACTTGTAGGCTATAAAATTGGTTCAACGACCAACCATTTGAATGAACCCACTAGTAAATGTAGATTCATTATCTTGGTACCTAACTGTTAGCCCCAACTGGTACTGAGAGGGGAGGGGTGAATCAGTACATTACCGGTTTTTATTAATTGATACTTTAGCTTTAAATATGAACTAATTAACCATTCACCAATGTAAACATTTACTGCAGAAGATTAAGCATACCTGAAAAGATACACGGATTTATCTCGTGGAAACCGAATAGGGAGAAAACCATGGTGTGAGTAAGAACTCACAAAATGTGTACTCTTCTGGAGTACACCCAGTGAAGAGCCATACTTGTTAGGAGATTACAAAGACACTGGTTAGGTGCCACTCAGTTAAGGGATTTTAATCAAGACCGATTAGTGCCTTTACCCTATTAAAGGTAGCTTGATTAAAGGACTTAGACCATCAGTTAAGATGTTACCTGATTAAGGGATTTACACAATGGGACTTGTTAAAGTCCACCCAGTTAAGGGATTTATATTGTAGTCATTTCAAAACAACAGATAAATGATCAGATACATGAAGCTACGCATTATCCAGATCAGATCACAATTAGGCATCAGTTTGGGTCTTCATTGGTTATGCCTGTCCTTCACAACTCTGCCTTCTGCCAGTTTGCTAATACTTGAATCCTGCACTGCCGATCCTCTATCACCTAAGTCACTGCTCTGTGAAATCACACTCTACCGATATTCTGTCACTCGCCTTTGCACACACTAAAAATCCCCCTTGTGTCATTTCTCACATTAACTTTATTCACCTTGACAACAACCATCTCGAGAATGAGATCTATGTGAATTTTTAGACCCTTAAGTCTTTGGCCAACTTTTCCCTCAAAAACATACATTTCAAAATTCAGTTGTCAAGCCTTAAAATGCGCTTCTAAAATCATGCAGGAATCTCTATCAATACTGTCAAACATGTCGATTTGTCTGTTGGTTGACTGAGAGAAGACTTCAGATTGAACTGGTTGTAACTAAACATTACTAGTCTGTCGGTTACCAACTTTTTCCAATGAACCGATCACCATCTTATCTAGCTGATTTGTTCCTGCGTACCAGTTTAGTCTTTTCTTAGCTGCTGGATGTCTTCCTTACCGATCTACTCACCGCTACCCAAATACCTTACTGTTTGTCGGTCTACTGCATGCTGATATACTTACTGTCTACAGCTACTTGTCGGTCTACTGCTTGCCGGTATACTTACTGTCTCTCTTTCAACTAAGAAATAATCTCATTGGCTTCATCAATCCGCTTCTGATACCGGTACTCTTCCATGAATTTTATCCTCAAGCTGTTAAGCTTCACTTCAAAGGGATTGTCCTCTGATACCAATTGTTAGTCCTGTGGTATTTCTCTGTATTTCTCATCTTCATCTTTCTCTTTCTTCTACTTTACTGATAGTATTGGCGTAAGTCATACTCCTGCTAAAGTGGGGGCTAAATGTGGCATCGTAAAATTGCGACCCTTGTAATTTTGATCATGTTTTAGGTCCTCACCTTAGCGATTGCATTTCCCTACTCAATTGAGACCCCTCTCTGCATCATCATTCCAAATCTCCTTTTGTTTTGTCTCTTGTATCACCTTGTGACCCTATCCAAGACCCAAAATAGGGAAAGATAGGGGCGTGGCACCCCTGTCCTCCCTCTTTGGGTGGCCCTAAAATGGGTCCATCTGACCCTTGACCCTAATTTTCTCTCCAAGATTTAAATTTCCCTTATGTCGTCCTTCAATGAGACTAAAATTAATTCTCCTAGGCATGTATAAAAGGGGACTTAATTCCCTCATTTGGCAAGATAATATATACAAGAATAAGCGAAGATAAGGAAAAATTGGGTTAACATGTGGAAGGTCTCCATTATCGTCATCAAGCATTCAAGTGTCCAAGTCTTCAAGAATCCATCAAATCTTCTTCTTCATGTGTCTTCTTCATTCATCCATTGAAGTAACATTACAACATTCATTTGCAAGCATGTGTGTGTGTTACGGTTCTGTCATGTTACATGCCATTTCATGCAACACTTGTGCTTACATTCAAGAAACAAAGCAACCATCATCAACAAATTGCAGATCTACAAGGTATACATTTCCATTATTTACATTTAAGCATTTGCAATTACTTTCTTTCAAGGTTGAGTCCTCAACTGGGGTTTGACTAAGGCAAAATCCTATCCGCAACCCTTCGTCCCTTCTTTTTTGTGTGTAGGTTGCAGGTGCGCAACTGTAATTGCAGATTTAAGGTTCATTTTTTAGAGACGAAAAAACTCTTTTCGACGCACAGATTTTTTGGAGGACCGGGTGCAACTTCAACCCAGTCCCGTTGACTTTTCTCCAAATTTGTAGGGTAGATCTGTATCATTCGAAATATCTCAGATCCAAAGTTACAACGCGATCCAGAAACGATAGCTCCTTATTTCATCCATTTTATCTTCATTTTTTGCATAGTCAACAAGTCAACTCTTCTACTTACAAAAGAGGACAAATTACATTCCAACCCTTGCAATTCACTTAGTATTTAGATCCTTATTCACTCTAGGGTTTGGATCTAGTGAATTCAACCCCTCTTTTGAATGTAAAGTATCTCCCAAGTGAAAATCATCCTAGTGATTTCCTTTCTCTCTCCTAGGTCGAGAATCACTAGGGTTCAATTTTCCACTTTACAAATACCAAAGTGGCTTCAAGAAGAAGCCACAAATATTGGAGTGCAAACAAATTGCATGTCTGATGATGTAACCCTTTTCATGCAAACTCCCCCAAAAATTGATCCAGTAGAGGTGATCCATTACTTCACTAATGCAACCAATTAGGAGCAGCAAGATGGTGTTGATTGTGAACAAGAAATTCGCATAAGTGAAAAAAAACCTGTGCCATGCACCCAAGAGGATGGGCAACAAGTGCTAAGGAAAATCAACAGATTCTTGAGACTGCTAGTGCAGAGAATGAATCAATCTTCGTGGGAAGGTAGGAGAGGGGTGCTATGTCTTTGTAGGCAGTCATAGATCTTGACATCTGATAACTACATTAAAATGCTAAATGAGAAAGAGGTTGAAAGGAAAGGAAATGAGGAATTACAAGAATGAATGAAAGAACAAATTAAGTAGAGAAAGGCAGAACATGAAGTAGATGTGGTAGAAAGGGAGGCTATGACGGTGGAAAAAGCAACAAAAAGATTGCAGGAATCCCAAGAAAGGTTGATTAAAAAATAAGAGAAGTCAAAGAAAGATGAGCAAGCAAAGATTAAGAGGGAGAGGAAGGCAACTAAAAAGAAAGATAAACAACCAGAGAAAAGAAAATATATGATCACAACCGCGGATCCTGTACCCCACCAACACCCAGTTTTGATCGATATGTTGAACCTCTTGTCTCCAACTTTTGCAACTATTAGTAATATGCAAGTTGGGATTGCATCTAGATTCTCAGACATCATGCAACTTAATTCAGGTGCAAACTAGGCGTTGCTTGCTTATATGACAAGTTGCTTACAAGCCCCTCCAAACCAAGAAAACACCTATGCTGGCCTAGAGTCTTCTAGGCATGGATATGTGACACCTCCTCCATTTAATACCCATATGGATAATTGATCAAGTCTATGATCAATTATATTTTTTTAGCACTCTGAATATTGTGGTTTTAGTTTAGATGTAACCGTGATATGATTATAAAGTGACATAGTGCCATATTTTGTAATGTTTTCAGAACTTCGTTGTTGTTTTTCTGCTATCTATTGATCTAGATCTAATTGAGATATAAATTTCATATGATTTTTTTTCTAATGTCAACTAACTGTGTTGCTTGCAACTATATATATATATATATATATATATATATATATGACTATAAACCCTCAAATGGAGACAATAATAGTACACCTATTAAATTCAATGATACAAACAATGAAAATGAAACCCTCAACACCGTAGACAGCGATAATACTCTATTTTTCTGGCTTTCTGTGTAATTATTGTGGCATTATAAACAACTCGAGAGATGATTAAAATGAAATCGTCAACACCTTTTAAAGAAATGATGGAATCACAAACAATGGAGAGAATAACAGCACACCCATTAAATAAAATGATTACAAATTAAGAGTTTCAAAAAAAAGTAACAAATAATCAAATTTTTTGGCATTCTTTGTGAGGATTTCAGAAATATTATACTGTAAGAGAGCATTGAAATGAAACCCTAAACCACATACAAAGAAATCATCAATAGACAAAGCATAATCCAAGTACGAAAGAGCATAAACCGTCATTGGACATCCAATCTGCAAGGAGGAAGAGCGCGAGTGTTACCTTGCAAGAGGGAGAGTAGAAGGACTGGTGTTGTAGATGGTCAAGTGGAAAGAGAAATGGCGGAGAATAAAGTTTGCAGAGCAAACAATGAAAATGCCCCCAAAAATCTTCATTTCCCAAAGCTTTTAGGGCAACATAGTTGACGGTATTTCGTGCCAAGTAGGTCCATAACATGTATGCGGGAAGGCGGTTATGGGTGGTCAACAAATGTTTTGACCACCCATTTTAAACTTTATAATATTTAAAATATGTTTTAAACATATGCCTAAATTAATATATTTAGGTACATATTAATTTGTAAAAAGGTGAATATTATAATAGTTATAAGATATTTTATAAATATGTATTGGTCTTGTTGTGTGCGGTTATTGGCGCAATAGAGATCAAGTATCAGGGGGTTATTGGCGCAATAGAGATCAAGTATCGAGCAACACTTTGAAATGACCACTTTTTGACCTTTCTATGGATAAGACTCGTACAAATCAGATGAACGCGTTTGTATCAAAACATGTCACGTGATGATAGACACAAGAACAAACAAGGCCAGTCTTGACTGCAAACTTTACAGCTGTGTGTGAGTGACAGGTGACAAGTGAGAAGCAGGCCATGTGACACAGAAAGTGACAGACAGAGTCAGTCAATAGTATAAAATCGTGAGATTGAATAGGTAATGGGTGGAAGAGCTGAGGCGTGGAAACAACGTGGAAGGCTTCTATACAAGACCAATGACTTCTCATTTCCACCGAATTCTTTCTTTACATAGCGGTTTCTCCATGGAAACTTACAAGAGAGCCCTGAATACACGACAAGGTTTCTCCATCAGAAATCTTGTGGAATCTGCGTACCGTCGGAAACGTGAGTTGGAATTGACGTAGATTCCCTTCAAACGCGTAGAAAACAAAATCATACGGAATTAGCTTTACGCGCTTTCCCACTTCCTTCCTTATTCCTCTTTCCGTCATATTTACAAGATAAAAAAGAGAAGACAGTTATCACTCCACTTGTCAAAAATGAAAAGATAGGGTGTGGCCCCAGTCAAACGTCGGTGAAAAGATAGAAGTGGGACTAAAGAAAGCATGTGAAAGTGAAAGTTGTGGAAGAAAGCAAATAATGGGGTTACACGATTGCCTGCAAATTTCTCGCTTCTCATTTATTCTAAAATGAAGTGACTACCCACTACGCCTTATTCGCGTAAACCACGTGATGATGTGACCACCTAGAGTAAACAAATTAATTCATTAAAATATAGAAAAACCTTTCTCTTTTAAAATATGCGAAAAATTCGTCAAAGTGACCTGTGAAGTGACGATATGGTTTTCCTATTATTTTCTATCGGCGTGGAATTCAAAAAATAATTGTAAAATTTTAAAACTTTAAACTCATAAAGATTTCAAAAAATAATTGTAAAATTTTAAAACTTTAAACTCATAAAGATTTCAAAAAATAATTGTAAAATTCTGATAATCAATTTATTTGATTTAATAGTATCTAAATCACCTATATTTATGTTTAAATAAGATGTATCTACATGTTTTCCATCAATCTTTACATATTTGATAAAAGATATCAGTACGTGTGATTCTAATTCTACAACCCCTAACCCATCAAAAATATCAACTATGTGTTACTCCAAATCGACCCTTTAAATTATTATAGTTACTTTAGTTATACTTGCAACTACCAGCTAGAGTAAACAAATTAATTCATAAAAATATAGAAAAACCTTTCTCTTTTAAAATATGCGAAAAATTCGTCAAAATGACGTGTGAAGGGACGATATGGTTTTCCTATTATTTTCTGTCGGCGTGGAATAAGATATCCACACTTTTGTAGTGTTTGCAAGTCAAAGTCAGTTTAAAAGTTGCCGCGTTTTTATCAAGTCATGTGTTGCGAAAACACAAAATTTATCAAACCCAACATCTTTAAAGATTTAATGAATTATTCACTTATTTATATCTCACTAGGGGAAGAATTGTAAATTGCGCAATGTATCCACTTTCGTTCAAGATGACTGCGGGCTGTGGTTTTTTGTTGATATGGGTAATAATGCTTCATTCTCAATTCCCATTTTCAACAGGGTGTTTACAAGATGAAAGAAGTTACTTGCTGGATTTCAAGGCTGGGCTTAATTTGTCTTCAGGTCGGTTATCCTCTTGGCGGGGATTCAACTGTTGCGACTGGGAGGGTGTTGCCTGTGATTACTACACATCCCATGTCATTCGCCTTGATTTAAGTAGTTATCAGTTGACTGGTGAAGTTCGTACATCGCTGTCTAATCTGCAGCATCTACAGTACTTAGATCTCAGCTGGAATGACTTCTTGAAATGTAGTAAGTTTGATGTATGGGTAAGAAATCTAAGAAGCTTGGAGTTCTTGGATATGAGTAATGTGAACCTGAGCATGGCATCTGAGCACTGGGGTGATGCCCTTAGCGGTCTTCCCAATCTTACCCAGATTCATCTGTATTTCTGTGGGCTCTCAGGTAATATTCCAGATCTCTCAAACCTTACCCGTTTATCACATCTGGATATAGGTGAGAATTCATTCCCGGTTCAACTACCCTCTTGGTTTGAGAATGTGTCCGCATTGGTTTCACTTGATCTTAGCGGCTGTGGTATAAATGGTTTCATCCCTTCCAATTTCATGCCCCGTTCAAGAATGAGCAATCTTGCGCTTGGTTATAACCCCGACTTGAAAGGAAACCTTTCTTTCATGCTAAGCCATTCTTCCTTACTGGTCGTGCTGTCCTTTCCTGGTTGCAATTTAACGGGAGTGTTCCCCACTTCTATTGCAAATTTGTCAAAACTTACGAGGATGGATCTGGGGTACAACAATTTGGAGGGCAGTATACCATCCTCTTTTGGCAGCTTAACCTCCCTTAGATATCTGCACCTTAATGACAACCACTTAAGTGGTCAGATTCCTCCGTCTCTGTGTCAGCTTCCAACATTGAGCTCGCTCTATCTAGGCCATAACCAGCTGTCAGGAACAATTCCAGATTGCATTTCAAAGTTGTCAAGTTTAGAGACGTTGTCACTTCATTCCAGCGGATTAAGAGGGAACATTTCACTTCAACTATTTGAAAATCTAACCCGCCTTGAACAATTGGACCTTTCAGAAAATCAGTTTGCCATTGACATCTCTCCAAGCTGGGTTCCTCAGTTTGCCCACCTGTATGTTCTTGAATTGCAGTCTTGCAATATACAAGGCAACTTCCCTGCATTTTTGTCCCAGCAGTATCAATTGTACGGGCTAGATCTTTCAGATAACAACATTGTGGGAAATCTTCCTTCGTGGCTGTGGGATTTGCCTTATCTTCTTCTGCTCAATCTTTCAAATAACCAACTGGAAGGTTCTCTACCTCGCAAGATATCTCACAGTTTTTTAACAGTGGACTTGCATGGGAATAGATTATATGGCTCTCTTCCTGCTCTTGATTTGGCTTCATATGCATTAGATCTGTCAAATAATGGGTTTAATGGCTCTATTCCTACAACAATTGGGATATTTGACACTCTATCATTGTCAGGGAATAATTTGACTGGAGAAATTCCAAGTTCTATATGTAACAATTCACATTATTATCATTATACACTTTTGGACCTGTCAAAGAACAAGTTGACAGGTATGATTCCTTCAAATATTGGGCGGTGTTCTGGAATGGAAATTTTAAAATTGGCTCAAAATGTTTTGCAAGGGGAGATTCCGAAGGAGTTAGGAAATCTGCAGAGTCTTCGCACATTAAATCTCAATGGTAACAGGTTGCAAGGTATTATTCCACCATCTATTGCGAATTGCACAGATCTCCAAATATTTGATCTAGGAAATAACAATTTTGAAGGTAGCATTCCTGTTTGGATTGAAAAGTTGACAGATTTGAGAGTTCTTAGCTTGGCTTCTAATAAATTTGATGGTAGAATTCCGCCCCAGCTGTTCAGGTTGCAATATCTTCAAATTCTAGATTTACCTGATAATCAATTATCAGGAAATATACCTTCAGATGTAAGCAAGTTATGTGCTTTGGTCAATAATTCACAAAGTTTTCATTTACAATATTCTTCATATTATGCAGATTTTTCACTTGTTGTGGAGGGTTTAAGTTTGGACAGAGAGTATGGAATGAATTTTGCTGATGAAGTAACAGTTTGGATAAAAGGAAGGAGAACTCCATACTCTAAAATAATTGGACAAGACAAGTTCATAGATTTGTCACATAATAACTTGTCAGGAAATATTCCTTCAGAATTGGGGCTCTTGAGAGGATTAATTTCTCTCAACATATCAAAAAATAATCTAAGTGGGGTAATTCCAGAATCCTTGGGAGCCTTGACTTACTTGGAATCTTTGGATCTTTCAGAAAATAATTTGTCAGGAAAGATTCCTATTCAACTTTTAAATCTCACATTCCTTGCTGTGTTGAATCTTTCTAACAACATGTTGTCAGGGTTAATACCACAAGGGAAGCAGTTTTCAACCTTTGAGATTTCTTCCTTTCTAGGAAATCCTAATCTTCATGGACCTCCCCTTGAAAACAGGACACAGAGTCTTGGTTTTGGTAGACAACATAATTACAAAGAACTGAATAATACAACCACTGAAAGTGTATATGCAGATGTAATGGATCTATGGTGGGCAGTGGGAGTGGGGTTAAGTTACGGAGTGGGATTTGCTACTGTGATTGCAGTGTTGTGCTTCCACATGAAGTGGAGATACATATGCTTTTCTTTCATGGATAATTTTATCTATGACCTTTGTGAATAGTGAATCCTTGAAGCTATTTCACAAAAGATGCTCTGAGCTTTTATTTGGATTATTCCACATTTGGGTTGTCACTCATATTTATGTTTGTTTACTTGCATTGTCGTGTGTGCTATTTTTTCTTTTTCAAATGAGTAGTACTACAAAATGTACTCTTTTCTAAATGTATGGATTTTGTTCTTATTTTAAGCTTCCACAATTAATGATTAGAATTATAAAACAGGTTACAAAATTTTGAAAGTTGTTTCCTTTTATTTAAAAATTAAATGTAGTAATTGTGAAGAAAAATTGATCTATTAAAATGTCTATATAATATTATTTGTTTCTAGATGTTTCACTCATACAACACCTAATTTTCTCTCTCACATATAATAGTCAATGCTAAATACATATAAAATTTATTACATTGTTCTTTTTAACAATTTTCTTTTCTCTAATAAAATAAAAAATATACACATAACCATATTCTATATTTTTAAAGGTTGAGATTGGAAACTACAAAATTGCTTAGCTACTTCAACTGAGGCGATGTCTATGCAATCGACATAATGACAATAATAAAGAATAAATTGCACTTTTAATAAAAGAGCAAATGAATTATTTTATTCGCTGGATAGCCATTTTGCTTCAAATGATATGGCAAGTTTGATTTTTTGATGTCATTTTAGCGATATCAGTATATACAAATGGTAGAAAAGTAGTTTTTTTGGGATAGCGCCTAATTTTCTTCAAGTGCTTAGTCATTTTCAAACTTCAAATTGAGTGGTTATACAAGCATTGTTCTAACAAACTCGTACATGCTTTCCCACTTCCTTATTCTGTGAAAATTATAGCAAAAAGAGGAAATAAAGTTGTCACTCCACTTGTAAAAGTAGTTTGGTCAGCAATGAATAGTAAAAGATGTTTTAGTGTAGAGATGATAAGATAGGGTGTGGCCCCACTCAAACATGAGTGACAACATGTAGTGCTATCGTGAAAGTTCATCTTCATTTGCTTCTAAAACTATGCTAGCCACTTCAAACAAACTCATGTGAATGTACACATAAAAAGACCATTAGTGCATAAAAATATATATGAATTCAACATTAGATTATTCTAAACGTGAAGACAAATAGTGTAATTTGGTTTAGTGTCTACCATAGAGTATAGTCTAGCATGTAGAGTTAAAAATATTATGTGATCTAGAAAATGTATTCATGGTGTGATTTATGGAAGAGATTTTGAAAATTATGGATTTGGAACTCATGTTTATCACATGATGTATGCAACCATGTACCAATTTTAAATGATAATATGGATGGAATTGTCATTCAAAAGGATAACATGTATGGATTAACATGTAGACTAATATGGTGAAATGGAGACTTTCTATTGGCTTTCATGATAAATTAATGCATAAAATTTGTTTTCTATCTACCAAAATGATACATGTAGGTTTATAGCTATTATTTTGGTTTCTAGGTAGTAACGATGTACATTGTGGGATCCTTATGCAAAAAAGTACACTTTTCAAAGTGTTGCCTAATACATGCTTAAAGATGCCTCAATAACCATGCACTTAAAATCGCCAATATTTAGGTACAAATGCCCTAGTGTGCTATAGGTACCAATGAAAGTGCAAAAATGGGCCAATTATGGTCCAAAAAATCTGAAAAATGAGCGGCTATTGGTACATCTAAAATTTATTAATGAACTTTTAGTTATTTATTTTTTGGTTTTTAAAAGTTAATAATTGGAAGGTTGGGTGGACAAGGAGTGAACAGCTATTGAAACATGAATGATAACTAGTGGTCTTCCCCTACTACATAGAGGATAGTTTAAGATATTTATTTTAAACAAAATTAATATTTTGTCTTAAACATTTAAATTTATATTATTATTTTAATTATCTTAAATAATAAAATAAAACTATTTTTAATTGTATTAAATTAATAATTAAGACAAAAAGAAACATGCATCTTCCAATAGGCGGGAAGGGGCAGAGGAATGGCAGGAAGTGAATTTTCCTATTTGAGGGCTCCTTCAGAGAGCGGCAAGAATTGTTGCATAAGTATGTAGTTTGACTGCATTTCTATCAATCTGTAAGTGCCATTCTCATACTTAATAATCCTTTTGGATAAGCTATATTGTCTCAGCCTTTTTCTCCATCAATTAAAAGAGAGGATGGGGGCGGGGTTGATGCCCTTGTGGTCAATAATCTGGAATGTTGAATGTATGATTGGAATGGATAAGACTGGGAGGAGGTGGTGCTAACAGTGAGTCAACCGAGAATCACTGAGAGAGGCCAGTTTGTGAAGGAAGGGATAGTAATGTTGTATGTCTCGAGCATGCAATTAACCATCTAGTATGGTTTGTCTCTAAGCTCTGTAGTTTAACCTGTGTCTTGAAATTTATTGTTGAAATTGTTGTAATTTAACCTATCAATTTTATTTGTTTCATTTTTCCTCTTACAAGAATTGTGATTCCCTATGTAATATTGGAGGTTTGAATATATTTGTTTCATAGTTTGGGCGCGGGTACTAATTTTACCCTAACTATGACTCTGCAGAAAAATCTCTGTAAATCTTACGATTTTTTTTTCTTTTAAGTTTTGTTGGGTACTTTATTTATGTTTTGGGAATTTCTACCAATGGCTAGCATATAGAATCATTTAAGCATTGCCCCATCGGACATTTCCAGCATGGTCGTGCCTTTGGCTATACCTTGCAACCTTTGTTCACCACCAATAATTGAAGTTGGGTATTTAATAATATTATATGCTTTTTTAATTGATGCAAGAAGCCCTCTTGTCTACTACTGAAGCAAAAGAAAACACTCCCTCCTGCCTTAATTAGAAATATGGCCTTTAATGGCCTATATCACACTCAGTGCTACTCTTGGGCCTATGCTTGCTCAATTGAGGCCTCTCTATAAGTTACACTTCACAACCCCTTTTGTATTCACATGCTTAGCCTTTTTGTATAAGAGTTGTAGTCCCTTGTATTTCCTTGCTCTAATTTTCACGCTTTATATAGTTGTCAATGTCTAGTCATAACCTATGTTTGGTTTTCCCCAAAGGACTGATACTCTTCCCATTCCCCCATTCAATAGAATGTCTTTGTCTTTTTTTCATTCTCCTTATTTGAGCCTTGATCATTTGAAAGCTATAAGTTGATTATGACATGCCTCTTCACCTTACGTCAATGCCTTCATTCATGGCTAGTAATTGATAAGAAAAGTTTGAATGGTGGTCTTTAGAGTTAAACATTGGTCATTACAAACTCATATCTATTTTTGAAGTTCCCAGTTTAAGTGAAGTGTTGACAAAGGTTGCATATCCTATGATCATGACAAGTCATTTTAAATGGGTTCGATTGAACACCTTTAAATATTAATAAAAACGTACCTTCAATCGAACTCTCTTGACATGAATCGTACGAGAGTGTTTGATCAAACCACCAAGGATTGTTCAATCAAACACGCTTCACCAATTTTTTCCCCACTCGCATTTTTATTTCATGGATGAAAGTGTAACCCACAATTGTGAGATCACCCAGCCCATCTCTTAATAATGGGTTTTTTCTGGGTATTCCTCCTATTATATTTGAACATTTTAGACTTCTTATTTCCCCTAAAACACGATTCTCGATATCTATGATGAGTTGCAGCATGTAATCTCTAGTTTGGGTTTTTAGATTCAAGGGACCTCTCTCTACTATTCTATTATTGACCATGCATAGAACCAAATCCATTTGGGTAAAAAGATTGACTACCTTCCTAACCTTGACTTTGAAAAATGCTTTGTCTGAATCAATCGAAGGGTCCTCTGTTAACTAAAATATTATTAGAGAATGTTGAAACTTGTAGACCTTGATTCAAGATGTCCTTGAATATCAAATTAGACTTGGTTTACATTTTTTCTCTGATAGATGAAGACGTATTATACCCTCTTTGCATATCAAAAAATCTCCCACTCGAGCCTGTAGTGTCATAAATTGTATACCCTTGCTAGGGTGGTACAATTCCACACTTAATTTAGCACCCGCCTTAGTGTGTTTCCATCTTGCATTGTAATTTCCCTTTAAACATTAAATTAATTGATTTAATTAAATCTAAAGTCATATTTCATCACTCCTCACATCATAAAATTGGGCCCTTTACCCTAAGTGTGCCCCTTTTTATTTTATTCGGCTCTAATAAATCTGTAGTGTCGTAAATTGTACGCACTTGCTAGGGTGGTACAATTTCACACCTAGTTTAGCACCCGCCTTGGTGCATTTTACATTTTGCATTGCATCTCTCCTTTAGCACTTAATTAATCAAATTAATTAGGTCTAAGGTCCTATTTCATCGTCCTCCACATCATAAAGTTGGGCCCTTTCGTTAAAGTGTGCCCTTTTCATTTTATTTCTCCAATACATCATTCAATCAAAAAACCCTAATTAAGTCCTATTTTGAACTTGGGGGCTTGGTTTCGGGGGTGAAAACATCTCGAAATCACCTGTAACTTCGGGATTCTCTCTAAAATCATCATATCCGACGGCCCTAAAAATTTGGTGAAAAGTTGTCGGGACCGTGGCGCTCGGAGTGCACCTGGTCCCGGACATTTTTCCTGAAATTTTAGGAGCACAATCCAATCATAAAATAAATCTTAACCCCAAGAAATTGGCGGGAGATTCAATCTCTAGGTCGGCCAAAAGACGAAATTACGACCTAGGGTTTCATACATAAGAGCTCTCTTTCTTCATTTGAAAGGATCCGAATTTTGTTTTCAGGAACCTCATATGCAGCGAAAGAGTAGATTTTCGAAGACTTCAACAACATTCAACATCCATCTATCAAGCATTTTATCAATTTCATTCATCCATTTAGGGCTTGGAAGACATTGAAGAAGAATAGGAGATTACTGACTGAAGATTGGCTTGTACCCCTCCCTTGGGGTTGGGTATGATTTCATGTTGTTTTCATGTCTTTGCATAAGCTTCAATATATCACTTATTCATGCTTTAGATCACTTTGCATCTTGATTTAGAGCATTTACATTGTCATTTACAAGCAATTAGGGTTTACTTTCTAGGTTGCTCTAGTTTGCTTACTTGCATTTTAGGATCTTGCACACACACAAGGTCTGCACACACAATACTTTTTACAATACAACTTGGCTATTCGTGGGGGTGGAAATCACCGAAGCGGGGGTTTGACTAAGGCAAAACCCTATATAGCCGCCCACCATACCCTTTTCAGATATAAGTGCAGGTTTCGGGATTCGGACAACGCCGCAGGTTGCAGATCCGGGAAAAGCACGTCGAGACAGCACTCCACACCAAATTGCAGAGCAAAAGACCAAGATAGGGGCGTGGGGCGCCCTGGTCCTGCCAGGACAGGGGTGCTGGGCGCCCTGGTCCCTGGGACAGAGGCGCTGGGCGCCCTGGTCCTCCTGACAGACAACATTTCCGACAGTTTTCCAGAGTGCAAGACAGCAGTTTCAGGAGCAGTTTCCGGCACAGTATCAGGATGGTGGCGCCCGCGCCCCCGTCCCGAACATTTTCAATCAGATTTTGACTCCGGGTACGCATTGGCATTCCTTTTTTGTCCTTATGTTTATAGCTGTTCATTGTTTAATCTCAATTCTGCAATCTTGTTATTAGTTCATACATGCATTTTGGGATTGGGACTTGAACTTACATCATTTTATCCTTCAATTAAAACAAAGGAATAGGAATCCTAATAGGTAGCCCGTGGCTCTCTCTTTCACAAAAAGAAGTAGCCAATTGTGTGATACCTCTAGGCTCTTTCGTATTCCGTAATGTGTGTCAAAAGGTAGGATTAGGGCATGTTAACCTAGTCTCGCTTTTTCCCCTACACAAAATCATTTAATCATAAACCCTAATTATGTCCTATTTTGACCTTTAAGGCTTGATTTCGTATATCAAAACACCTCGAAATCAGCTATAACTTTGGGATTCTCTCTAATATCATTGTATCTAATAACCCTGGAAATTTGGTGAAAAGTTGTTGGGACCATGTTGAAAGTGCACATGAACCCTGACTTTTTTCCCAAAATTTTGAGAGCACAATTCTATGATATTATAATGCTTAACCATAAAAAATCGGTGGAAAATTCGAATCCTAAGTCAGCCTAAATATAAAATTAAGATCTAGGGTTTCATACATAAGAGTTCTCTTTCTTCATTTGAAAGAATTTGAGGATCGAATTCAAGGAGTTTTTGGCAAAGTGATTACAAGGAGCCTTCTATGTAGCAAAAGAGAAGCTTATGTGGGGTCTTCAACAATATTCAACAACATTAATCAAGAATTTATCAAGTATTCTCATTTTCATTTACATTTACATGCATTTAGGGTTTACTCTCAAGCATAGGGTAGCTCTAGTTTCTTATCTTTTTCATTTAGGATCTTGCATACACACAAGGTTCTATCACACACATTTTTAGTACATTATCGAATATTTGTGGAGGTGGAAATCACCAACATAGGGGTTTTACTGAGACAAAATCCTATATAGCCACCCAAACCCTTTCTTTTCAGTTGGAGGTGCAAAAACAGGTACCCTAGAAGACTTTTACCTCAGGAAAAGACGCAAGGACAAACTAGAAGTCTCACATTTTCCCTAATCAGTCTGGGATAGGGGCATGGGTCGTGGTGCCCTGATCCCCCTCAAAATCAATGAATTTTGGAAGTGTGCAGTCTCAGGACCTCAAAGTTGTAGTCTTTCAGTTAGAACCTCCCATCTGCAGAAATAGGACAGGGACATGACACCTTGGTCCTAGTTAGCTTGGCTCATTTTTTAGTATTGGGTACACATCTAAATTCCCCCCCCCCTTCTTTACTTTGAGTATCTTAGTTTTAGATTTGCAGGTTTGTGCAATTTTAGTTCATATATGCTTCATTATTCATCTCCTAGTGTAGTTGATCAATCAAACCCTAATTTTTCTCATCATTTGCAACAACAGGAATAGAAAACCTAAGAGTTAATCCTAGGCTCTATTTTTCTCACAAGAAGTAGCCAAAGTGAGCTATCTCCCTAGGCTCTTTCATATTCCCAATGCGTTGGCAAAAGTAGGATTAGGTCCTAGTCACCCGATCTCGCTTTTTCCCCCTACACATTTTGGTGAACCCGACGTGAATTTCAATCTTCTTTAATTTCAATTTATGTTCTCATATTTGAGTGTTTTCACTATTTAAAATTCAAATTTACATTTACAAGTTTCAATTCCTTGCAAATTTTAAAATTTTAGAGGTTAATTTTGCTAAAACCCTAATTTTTCAATTCAAAATTGAACTTGTGGATAGCTTAATTCGGATCATTACTTTCAGATCTGGTTTAGGAACTCATTTCACTCATAAATTTAATTTTCTAAGTCAAAATTTAGAGTGTGTTTGTTGGTTAAAATTGAACATTTCCTTCTATTATGCATATGTTATCATTTGAAAGAGGAAAATTGTTGTCATGATTCATTCATGTGATAATAGCTTAGCTTCTCTTGTTTCAATTTTTCCCTCTTAAAGAACATCCTCCCATGTATTACAACAATTTAGTGCCTAAAAGAGTTGTTATGAATCCCTTTAAAACTCTCCCATGCTCTAAGGATGAATATTTGAAGGGTGATCTTGACAACTCTCCTAAAATGTGCCCTTCCCATCTAGATATCTTAGAGGAAGAGGATGATATCATAAATACCTTTCTTAGTGTTACTTTACCTTCCCTACATGATGCCTCTCTAAGTGAAAAGGTATTTATGGACATTGACTTATCTTCTCCTAAAATTGTTCTTACCAATGGGGGCATGTTAGTGCAACAAGAGGTTATGAACATTTCTTCCAAGGATCTTCTTCCTACGCATGAATCTTTGGAGAAAGATTTTAATCTACCTCCTAAAGAGTACTCCCCTCATGAGGTTCATTTTGTGCAAGAAGATGCTATTGTCCCTACTTTTCCTAGTAATGGCATTTCCTCTTTTCACTTCCACAAAATTACAACTAGAGATGATACATTAATAAGAAATGCTTCTACTTGCCCCAAAGCTTGTATTACCCATAAAGATGCCTTGGTGAAAGAAGATGAAATAATAATCAATTTCCTTAATTCTCTCTCCCCTAAACATCCTATTGAACACATTTTGAGGCAAGAATATGATTCAAACACATGTAGTGATGCTCTCCCTCCTAAGGATGAAGAATTAATGAACAATGTTATCCCTTCTCCCAAAATTGGCAATAACAATAAGGACATATTTGTGCAAGATATTTCTAATAATTTTTTCAATGACCTCACTATTTGGGATGAACCATTAGAATAAGGTGTTGATTATTCTCTACCCCATGAGAAATCCCTAGCCAAAGAGGATGAAATCATGATTGATAACTCTCTTGATATAATCTCACCTTACATGAATCTCAATCATTCTCCCTCTAAAAACAAAGCATCTCCCTCTCCTCAACTCGATTCTACTCATAAGGATACCCTAGTTCAAGGTAAGATTGTTGACATCTCTTTCAAAGATCTCCCTCTTAAAGGTGAGACCTTAGAGAGTAATGTTGATCCTTCTCCTAGAGAGTTTATTCCCCATGTAGATCCTTTAATGATAGAGGATGATATGATTCTTCCTACTAATATCCTTCCTTCTAAAACATAAATGCCTACTTCTAGTTTGTCTCCTAAAATTGATCTTATCCATGATAATATTTTAGTGCAAGAAGAGACTATCAACAATTCTTCCAACAATATTATTCATTCTTCTTCTAAAATTCATAAGGACGCCTTTGATATTCCTAAACCATCTTCAATCAATTTGATACATGTGAATGAAACACCCAATAAACCCCTCTTTACAGTTCAAGGTGCTTGTCCTTCTCAAAATTCCCCACATAAGCCTATCTTAGTGGTTCAAGGTGGTTATGCTAATGCTTCTTTTTGCACTCCTAAGAAACCTATTATTACTATGCAAGGAGGTTATCCTACTAAGAGCCCTTATGAGTATGCTAAGAAAATTACTGGAGAGAGTTATCACGTGGTTTCTCATACCTACAACACAAAAAACAATAGGCAACCTAGTTCTCCTCTGGTTATCCCAACTTAACTTCCTCCCTCTCAACCTACTCTTCCACAAGCACCTCGTATATCAACTCTTAGCAAGGAATATGATCTCCTTGAACAACTTAAAGCTACTCCTACTAAGATTTCTATTTGGGATTTGGTTCAAACTTCACCTGCTTATCATGGGATGTTACAAGATGGTTTGAAAAACTTAGATGTCCCACCTGCAGTGACACCTAATAACATGGGTGCTTTGATTAATCCTACAAACAAACCCAAAGCTCAAATTGTGTTCACACAAGATGAGTTACCTTCTCATGAAATCCAACATCAATATGATCCTCTTATGATTATGGTTATTATCAATGATAGTGCTATAAGATGAACCCTTGTGGACAATGGATCTGACCTTAATGTTTATGGTGTGGACTTATTGGACAAGATTAAGGTGTATCGCTCTCTCATCGAACCTGCTTCTATTTCTATTTGAGGCTTTGATAATGTTGCTAAACAATGTCTAGGTGTCATAACCTTTCCTGTTAAGGTAGGTCCTATTATTTTACCTACACTTGTTCATGTCATGCTTGGTAATTTGAACTATAACCTTCTATTAGGGATACCTTGGATTCATAGTATGCAAGTTGTCCCCTCAACTTTGTATAGGCAAGTCCAGTTCATTTATAACAATAATACATGCACCTTGTTAGATGATACCAATCCTCAAGAACCATTAAAAATCTGGATCTTCTTGTTTGACTACTTCTCATTCTTCTAATCCTTATACTTCTTCAAATACATCTTTTTACTTTAATGATCTTGTTCCTTCTAGTACTCCTAATCCTTCTACTCAATCGGAATCTCCTCCCAAAGATATCTTTTCTCCCAAAGGAGTGCTCTCAAATGATGATTAGGGATTTCTAGACTTTAATCCTACTTTTGTAGGAGAGTATAGAGTATCTTCAAAAGGATCTAAGACTGAGAAGGAGAAATATAAGGAGGAACCTAAAGAGAAACCTACTTTGTCTAAAATACTAATTAACCACTTTGTGGCTTCTTCTAATTCAAACAATTCTTCAAATTCTTCTTCTAATTCATATAGCATTAAAGACCTATGAGGCATCACCATCTCTTTCTGATTTGGCCTCCCTTTATGGTCCTGGTTTTCACATTTTAGCTAAGAATGGTTTTGATGGCAATGGTTGTGGTGCAAATGAAAAAGGAATTAAAGTTCCTTTTAAACATAACACACATGAAGCTTCATTTGGACTTGGATATAATCCTTCTAAGCCCACCAAATTATCTAAAAGACCATCTCTCAATGTGAATGCTATATTTAGTAGTGATGATGATCTCACCTCAATTAAATCATCTTTAACTTCTTTCAACACTCATCCCTCTCATAAGGAAATCTTGGTGATGAACACATCTCTTAATGAATCTCCTCAAGATATTTCTAATCCCACTTGTGAGGCTTTATCTTCTACTCATTCTAAAATCCCTTCTTCTAGGAATAAGGCTCTAATAAATTACACTTACCCCTCTCCTAATATTTCTTGTGTACAAGAAAAGTATGACTTAGTGGCCTATTCTTCTCCTATAAACTCCTCTCTTTCTAAAGACTTTTTAACATTCATCATCGTATACATGTTTTTAATCTCACTTAAAATAGAGCATTTAACATATCATATTCAAATACCTCGTTCAATATATCATGTCTTTAAATAACATTAATGGATATTATGTTGCTCATCATTATGTGACATTGGTAGCTCACTTACTAAGGGCTCGTTTTCATTCATGATGGTACAATTTCACGTGCAATCATACTTTTGGAAGCAACATAATAGCCTATTTCTATCTCATCTCTCCTTCTTGAGATTAAAATTTCCCTTTGCAAAGTAGTGTCTTCTATAAGGATTTGTTATTGATTGTAGAGGTGTATTCATATTTGAATTCCTTCTCTCATATTGGAACAAGCATCCCTAATGGGGATCTTAAGTACATATCCTTAATTGGGACCTCCTCCTTGGTGTTGGAAGTCTTCAATCATTCATCAATTTATTTTCTTCATTTAGTAGTATCTTAAAATAAACCCTTCTATTTTGTGCATGTACATATCCCTAATGAGGATCTATTGCCTTCTTTTGGAAGAGTGTTGTTATAAATAATATCTCTTTGATGTCATTTCAACCCTCCATTCTTTTCTAATTTCCTTTATGGAGTTGTATTTTTGGATTATATCTCTTGAATTTGTTTCCAATTAAATCTTTCATCTTGTGTTAGAGATCTCTCAAATCCACACACTCTTTTTTATGTTGGAATTAAGTTTTAGTTCTCTTTCTTATAAAATTATTCTCCATTAGTTTTTAATCTTGTATCAAATCTTCTTGTGAGCATTTGTCATCTATTTTATTTCATAATTTGATGTGGTAAACATGATACCCTGTTTCAACTCACTAAAATTAGCAAGCCAATACAGGGGGAGCATATAGCTACGCTCGAATTTTCATCACCTTCCTGAGTAAGTATTTAGGTGATTTTGTGATTTCATCTAACACGTGGTTTTGTAGGGTGCGGTTCCTAACTGTGTACTACAGATGCTGCAGGGCACTTCGCCCAACAACTTGTGGATATATATTTTTCATGAATGTTTACTTTTCTTTACTTTATCTTTCATATGCACATTATATCACATGAATGCTAAAGTGGGGGCTAAATGTAGTGTCATAAATTGTACACCCTTGCCAGGGTGGTACAATTTCACACTTTGTTTAGTGCCCACCATAGTGTGTTTGCATCTTGCATTGTAATTTCCCTTTAAATATTTAATTAATTAATTTAATTAAATCTAAATCATATTTCATCACTCCTCACATCATAAAATTGGTCCCTTTACCCTAAGTGTGCCCCTTTTTATTTTATTCCTCCAATAAATCATTTAATCATAAACCCTAATTATGTCCTATTTCGACCTTTAAAGCTCCATTTTGCATATCAAAACACCTTGAAATAAGCTGTAACTTTGGGATTCACTCTAATATCATCGTATCTAACGACCCTAAAAATTTGGTGAAAAGTTGGTCAGACCATTTTGAAAGTGAACATTGTCCCCGTGTTTTTTCCCAAATTTTTGGGAGCACAATTCTATGATATTATAATTCTTAACCCCAAGAAATTGGTGGGAAATCTGAATCCTAGGTCAGCCTAAAGATAAAATTAAGATCTAGGGTTTCATACATAAGAGTTCTCTTTCTTCATTTGTAAGAATCTGAGGATCCAATTTAAGGAGTGTTTGGCGAAGCGATTACAAGGAGCATTCTATGTAGCAAAACCGAACCTTATGTGAGTCTTCAACAACATTCAATAACATTCATCAAGCATTTATCAAGTGTTCTCATTTTCATTTTCATTTTCATTTACATTTACATTTACATTGACATGCATTTAGGGTTTACTCTCAAGCAAAGGGTAGCTCTAGTTTCTTATCTTTTTCATTTAGGATCATGCATACACACAAGGTTCTAGCACACACATTTTCAATACATTATCAACTATTTGTGGAGGTGGAAATTACCAAAATAGGGGTTTGACTAAGGAAAAAACCTACATAGCCACCCAAACCATCTCGTTTTAGTTGCAAGCTCAAAAACAGGTACCCAAAAGGAATTACAGATCTACAAAAGACACAGGCACTACCCAAAAGTCTCACATTTTCACTAATTTGTTAGGGACAGGGGTGTGGTGCCCTGGTCCTGCCCAGGACAGGGGCGTGGAACCCTGGTCCCCCCCTTTTTAGTGATTTTCAGAGGGTTACAAGTTTAGGACATTCAGATTTCAGCCTTTTATTTGTAGCTTTTTGTCAGATTCTCAGGGACAGTGGCATGGCACCCTGGTCTTGGTAAGTTTGGGTCAGTTTTCAGCATCGGGTACAAATTCAAATTCCTCCCCCTTTCATGCTTTCAGCATCTCATTTTTAGATCTACAAGTTTGTATAATTTCAGTTCATATATGCTTGATTGTTCATCTCCTAATCTAGTTAATCAACCAAACCCTAAATTTTCTCATCATTTGCAGAAAGAGGAATAGAAACCCTAAGAGATAATCCTTGGCTCTCTCTTTCTCACAATAATTAGCCAAAATGAGCTATCTCCCTAGGCTTTTTCGTATTCACAATGTGATGGTTAAAGTGGGATTAGGTCCTAGTCACCCAATTCCGCTTTTTCCCCTACACATTTTGGTGAACTCGACGTGAATCCAACCTGCTTTAATTCTGATTTATGTTCTCAGATCTGAGTGTTTTTTTCTATTTCAAATTCAAATTTACATTTACAAGTTTCAATTTCTTGCAAATTTCAAAATTTAGAGGTTAATTTTATTAAAACCCTAATTTTTCATTTAGCAAACCAAAACAGTGGGGGCATATAGCTACCCTTAAATTTTAATCACCTTCCTTAGTAATATTTTAGGTGATTTTGTGATTTTATCTAACATGTGGTTTTGTAGGGTGCGGTTTTTAACTGTGTACTACAGATGCGGCTGGGGGCTTCGCCCACTTTTTCACCAGATCTAAAGAGGGTCAAAAATCGAGGAACTTCCCTACCAATGAGAGACTAAGTTCAGCAATGGCCATATTGACTAACACATATGGTACCTCAACTTTATTCTCACTGACCACATAGGAAGCAGGAGGAATTGGATAGTCGGAAGCTTTCCCCATCTTTGTAGGGCTCCTGCCCAAAATCTTATCTTCATAAGAACCTGATTCAAGTTCTGCAAAAACATCATGACAGTACTGGGGAACAGTGGGATGATAGGACAAATTTGCCACCAGAGGGTCTTCCAGAAAAGCAACACAAACACGTGATTCAAGGGTTTGAGAAGCTCGAGCGCCCCCCCCCCCCCCCCCCCCCCCCACCCCCACCGATACAAAATTCATCACAAGATACACACAACAAAAATGAACAGTTAGCAAGAAGCAGCTACCAAAAGATATTTTAGGAGTAAACTTTCATGGGAACAGAAAGCAGGACATATTAGAGGAGACCCGCCATTAGAGATAGCTTCGAAGAAAATTGCTCCCTCAACTCACTGGTGTTTGGTTAATAAAATTGTTATTATTGTTGTTATTGTGGTTATTGTTGTTATTTTTATTGTTATTATTATTATTATTGGCTTTTAAAAGAATTTCACAAATTTAGATGATCCTTTCTAATGTCTAAGTCATAAATTAAATTTATCATATTTTCACAGTTCATGTTATTGGTTGTAGTATATTAGTGGATTCAATTGTGTAAGAATTATTTGCATCAATGTTTGGAGTCACATTGGGTGAACCATAATCACGATGAAAGAGAATAACCGAAGGATAAATTATGATTTTTAAAGTACTATGTGGTTCCAAAGAGGAAATTTTATTTTCCACAATATATATTTGTAATTATAAATTTATTGCAAAATAAGATTATTTTCAAAATCCTAAAAAAATAGAAACATTTCAAAATTTTAGTTATTGTATATTGTAACAAGTAAAAATGTATATTAAAGTATTGAATATATATGTTTCCAAATTTATGAATTTTTTACTAAAATTATGTTTTGAAATTATTTCTGTTATAATTATTAAAAATGAATGTATGAAATATTACTTATTAAACTATAATCAATATTTTAAAATTACCTTTAAATAAACAAATTTAATTTTTTAACATTAGTTATTTTATTGATCTAAAATAAATTTGTGAAGTTAAAAAATATAAATAAAAATATTTTGATATTCAAAATATGTATTTAATTAGTACAAATTTGAAGTAATCATAAAATTTTATTCTTTGTCAACATCTTATCATTATTTTTTTTAATTCATTAAATTTAGGAGATCTTTCATTAAAATTGTACATCAAAGTTCTCTAATAAATGTAAAAAATTATTATAAGGGATCAATACATTATGACAAATCTTTAAAAAGTTACTTTGAAAAAAATGAATCACATTTTACATTTTGATAAAACTTAATTTAATTTTAATGAATATTGCAATTTACGAAATCTAATCTTTTTTATAAATACATTATTGGTTGAGTATTTATTTGTTGAATTTTTTGCCGAAGTTGGTTCTTTGTCTTAATTTTGGCTCATGGGGACTCATTTGAATCAAACATGTTCTCAAGGAATTGTGTAGATGATTATTTTTCATATTGGCGTACCCATAAAGATGTCTCAAGATCAAATCACATAGGTGACTAACATAATATGGCACTTACCACATAATGACCCTATCTATCCATGGGGAATTTATGCCATTATTGTTATAGAATAAAAGAGGAGAAAAATCTAGAATAATTAAGTATATTATTAATTAGTTAATCATTTATTATATTTATATTAAATAATTTAATGTAATATAATATATTTTAAATTAAAAAATAGAAATATTTATTAAATAATTGTGTGAGTCATAGTAATTCTCACTAAATTGAAAGTTAGAATTTGTGGTAGAATTGTATACGTGTGGAATTAGCTAACGATACTTTTGTACTAGTAAGAGTGGATGATACGCACCTTATTCTTTTCCTACTATTTTCTATACGTGTTAAACAAGGTTGGGATTAAAGTTATGAATTCATTGAATTGGTTTCCAAATCCTTGACATGTCAGAAATTAATGTGACATGCATAAAGATTTCTTTGCTCTCTCTTTCCATGCTCCTGCGATATCCTCATGTCCCTATCTTCTTTAAAGATTCTTTGAATTTTTTTTTTTGTAGACTTAAATTATCAAGCCTTTTCCACGCTCTTGCAATGCCCAAGAACTTTATGCTCCCTTTGCCTTTGAAACTATACGAAACTATATATATATATATATATATAATATTATGTCGATAAACATAAGGGGTAAGTGCACCAAGATGGTGAACAAAAAGGGGGGTATAAGTGGCCACTTTTTTTTTTCTGAAAATAGGTAAACCTGAACTTCAAAGAGCTATTTCAAGGTCATGCACTCAAAACTAGGAGTTGAAAAAATAATACAAATTGTAGTAATCTGAATCTAGTTTCTAAACTACTAATTTTTTTAAAAATTGGATAAGATTAAGAGGGTCAAACCTTTCACACATGAAAAACTGTTCCTGATTTTTTCAGAAAAATATAACATAGCTGTTTTCGTGTGCTGCACAAAATATATAGTTAGATTTAGTATTTTGCAAAACCATTTGGTAGGATGATAGGTAAGAGTGAGATCTAGAAGTTGTGTATTTTTTTGTAATTTTTCGTTGAGTATTTTATTTTTTATGATTTTTGGAAGTGGCTGCATCCTGAAAATTTGGTACCTGTTCGTGCATTGGGCATAACTTGCATCAAAATAATAAAAAATGCAATTATTTTTTTTAAAGTGTATAGAATCTAGTGTAGAACAATAATTTATAATTTATTTTGAATTTGGTCAAGTATATCAAAAGTTATTAAAAAAATGGTAGACATATGTCTGTGAGGACTGTCAAGGCACTGATAAAGAAAATTAAAGTTTACTATGCTAATGTTGTCCAAAAATTAAAAAAATTATATGGTCAGAAAACTAAGAAGATGTGTGAGATTATGGTGGTAATTTTAGAGATACCCACTTGATCATTTGTAAAGTTGATGATGATGAAGTCAATAAATCATGGTGGAGGATGAAAAAACGTGTAAAGGAACAAAAAAGGGGGGAAAATGGGCTTGCAAGCCTTAGGGTCATTTTCCAACCCTCTTACCAAGCCAAAACCCGCACGGGTTTTGAAGAACCAAAAGTACTATTCGCAGTTCTTCATAACCCGTATGGGTTATGAAGAACTAGATATATTTTTTTTTGTTTCACAAAACCCATACGGGTTATGAAGAACTAAAAACATTTTTTTTGGTTTCACAAAACCCGTACGGGTTATGAAGACATAATAATGTATGCTTGTAAACTTAGCATTTACTACACATGTTTTAGACATACCTAGATAATATATGTTTATGTATATATATATGCATATCTATAGTTATATATACATATATTTATATAGATATATGTATATATGTTTGTATACATGCATGTACCTCTTCTTTTCCTCTCTCTCTCATCTTACTTCCCCCATCATTGTCTTTGTCTATTCTGAGCCCTAATTATCTTCCTTGAGTTCTATCTCATCTCTCTCCCCCTCACACTTCTCTATTTTTTTAATTCTCTCACCCTTTTCTCCTTCTTTTTCTCTCTCTACCTCATGTCTCTCACCCTCTCTCTCTCTCTCTCTCACACACA